>NW_028322118.1:3068269-3221682 GCF_001445615.1 Aspergillus lentulus
CACTTGCGCAGCCGCTTCGATTGCTGAAGTCTGCCAAAAGGGTTGGGTGTGGCACCTCAATACAAGAGGTCACCTCAGAATATCGAGATTATCTTTGCTACTAATTGCGTCGGCCATCAGGTTCTGGCGACCCTTCTGCTTCCTCTTCTGAGACGCACAATAAACCAGGGCAAGGCACAGGAGGCTCGGATAGTCGTCACCAGCTCATCTTTTCATCAATTCTGTCGCAAACTAGATCTGAATTTGCTCACATCTCCCAATCGCCCCAAGCCTGCAATCGTCGACGGACTATGGCGTTACGGTCGATCCAAGCTGGGTAACATTCTCTTCACAAGAGAACTTGCCCGCCGGCTCGAACAGGGGACGGACCCCGCAGATAGGCACATCTACGCCAATGTATTCTTTCCAGGAAATATCGTCACCGAGCAGTGGAATTCCTGGGATGACTACTTTGGAAAGATAGGAGGCTCTATAATGAGACGCCTGTTCTCACTAATTGGACAGAGCACGCAGGATGGTGCTGCAACAGCCATTTATCTAGCTGCGAGCCAAGCAATTCGAGAGAATGGAACGCGTGGTCAATACTTCATACCTATTGCAACACCTTGCAAAACAACTCCGATTGCTGCTGATATGAAGCTTGCTCGTGAACTTTGGGTGAGTCCTCTGTGCTGAAATGCTTTCCGCTACGGTCAATTCGAAAATTTTCTCACATTACTTCGTCCTCTTATTTAGGACTGGATAAATGCCCGAGCGACAGAGACTCTAGGTTCCAACTGGCGGAGCGAGGCTGGCATGGGTTCGTCCAATGGCATCTAGAGCCACAATAGCGAGGAGTCCTTCTATAGTCCTGCCAAATGAAGCCACCGTCCAGGTGTATCGCACTGAAGGGACCGTAGCTCGCCCACCAGCTACTTATATACTTCCCCAAAAGGTTTCCAGTCTGTTAAAGAGGCCCGGAGAATCAAGCCCCACATTCATGAACCAGCATTCATAGGCATTGTCCTATCCATTCTTCCCATCTCCTCACACCGGCTCCAGTATTGCCCTCCTCATCGCCTTTTACAGCTCCGCCAACGACGTCGACTTTCACACCAACTTCATCTTCTAGTAGCTTGAAGCTGAAAGTATCCTGCGCATCGATGCTGCCCAAGGTATCATCTTCGTCCTCAACCGTAGCAGTGTCGTCACTGGCATTCATGAGCCCCTTGCTCTTGGATTTCCGGATCCTATCGATCTCGGTTTCCAGTTTTTCACGAACAGAGCCTGGCGGCAAGGCGGTGAATAGGTCTTGTTTGTTGGCGGCCACGAGGACGGGGATTTCCGATGCTACCTTGGCGGAAGATTTGCCTTTCTTCAAAGCGCGTTTCTGAAGAGCGAGAAGAACATCGTGCAAATAGGATGCGGTGTCTCTCAACGTGTCTTCCTCAGTCAGAGCTGCAGTGTCTACCATAAAAATGACAGCGCGCAGCTTTGATTTCTTGTCTTTAGCAGTTGCCATTGACACCAGTTCCGAAAGGCCCTGGACCTCCCGTAGTTTCCCATGGCCAGGCGTATCCTTCAAACGATATCTAACAGGATTCTTAGAGACATCCTTCACGGAATAATCATTGACGGAACGGTAGCGATTTGATGCAGTCGGTACCGAGGCAGGGAGGCTGACGATGGCTGAGGTAGATGTTTGAGATGTGTGCGTGGATTGGGTCGCTTTAGCCAATCGGGATGTCTTGCTTTCAAGCTATCAAGTAACATCAATGACTGTCGATTGGAAGGGTAGCGTTCGCACGAAACTGCGAAGCCATTTCGAGAATGCTGGTCTTACCAATGACAACAATGCGGTTTTTCCTGCCCCGCTAGGTCCGAGAAGCAGGAAATTGCTCAATGGCGGAGACGCAACGGACCGGTAGAAGAGGAAATGCAACAAAACAGGCAGTCCAAAAGCGATGAGAGTTGTGACTGCAATAGCGACGAGATTACCGTCCAAAAGGCTGGTGAAAATCCGCTCAGCCAGACCCCAATCTTTGTGGTCTGCCATCTCTGCTTATGGATGGCTTATTTAAGAGGAGGAGTAGTATCAACGAGGATTGTTTGAGGAAACAACGATCAAACCACTAAAATCATGAGGAATGGTATCAGGTCAAAATGCGCACCATCTTCCACTTAGACCAAGTTTGAAGCTATGCGTATTGCAAGATGGTCGGAGCTCCAGCTTGTTGCCAACAGCCGCGGGTTCTTTTGAGTAATCATGGCGCCACCGCACTTCCATTGGGCTTGATGCCTTAGCTGTTAGGTTCCCGTTCTCTTATCGATTAGAGGCTTATCGATAAGAGGACTGGCATGTATCAGAACTATATACCTCTCTACAATGGGTCACATAGATGCTCACATGCCTCCGGCATGCAGGGATGAGCGTTGCCTCTTGTTTATTGATTTGGTCACCGAACTCAGATCTTGCTTAAATCTCTAGCTATCCAGCCGCTTTTAGATTACTGTGTACTGAATGAAATCTACATCCTCAATATGAATATTCTACAGTCCCTCTCCATCTTACTGCTACTCCCACATACATTAGCAGATGTTGACTTCACCGTGCCGACCATTGGCACGAATTTCAAGGCTGGCGACGTTGTTACTGCACATTGGCGCGAGTCAGGGCAGTCTCCATGGATTTCGGAACTTTCACAATATGATCTTTACCTCTACGCAGGAGGAGACACGGCTGAAACCCAGGTGAGTTGCTGGGCATAACAGACAGTCCAGGAGTTCCTATTAACGGAAAGACGGGTAAATAGCAAGAAGCAGCTGTTCTGATCAAAGACGGTCTGTTCGCTCGTGGGAATTCTGTTTCCATCAAGATCGATCCTGGTGTCGGAGGCAATGAAGCCAACGCATAGTAAGACCTCGGGTTTTTCTTGCTTGTTTAAAGCTACTGCATTTCTCGTCCCGTACTGACGCGATTCAAAAACCTGCAGCTTCCTGAAGATGGTTGCATCTGGTCCTGAGGCCTTTGCCATCAATTATTCAAATCGCTTCACACTCAGTAACATGACCGGGTCGTTCCCACCGCACCTCGTGGAAGAGATTCGTTCTCTCTCAGATCCTGACGGATCCGCAGTCAAAGAAGATCTACGAAAGAGAGTGGTTGGAGCAGCTTACGCAGCTTACACTGTACCCTATCCTTTGCAGAGCGGTCCAACAAAGTATGCTCCAATGGCCAAGGAACCCGGGAGCACTATCCCTGCGAAGACGAAGGCTCCAGCGCCGCAGTTCACAGCAAGTGTCTATACAATCGCAACGACTTGGCTTCCTCCAGCGACAGTGCAAGCTACACTTTCTGCATCTGCAACGCACTCTGTTGTCAGTGTTGAGAACACAGTAAGTGGATTATTGCAATGGCCTTGACAATACACGTGCTTCTTCTAATGAACACTTTCCCTAGGCGGCCCCTGCACCGCATCCCCACGATGCCGCAATGAGAAGATTAATGGAGAGATGGAAGGACTAATGAAGCAAATTGAAGAGAGAATATGATATCATGACATTTCGATCGCATTCAAGTCGCAGGTGCCAGAGGCTCTGCCTCCTATCGGCCAATTTAGCGGCGTTGAATCTCCTCTATTCTCGGTCTATAATAGATTTAGCCTAGAAGTGATAAACACATACTCCGTGATTCGTCCACTTCATCTTGAAGGCTACCGAATGTCGCTCAAAATGTAATTTCCAATGTAAGAACAGATAAGGTATCACTGTGATATGTGCCAAAAGAAGAAATCATCCGAGTCAGGTCGACTCGATTTATATATCGTTTCGCGCAAGAGGTCTAGTCATTGGCCGAAATCATTTGATGGTTGCGAACTGCTATTGGCATGGGGTATCATCCGACCGAAAAAAGGATATATTCTCCCGAAGAGCAACGTATTCGCTATCAGCATATCCGAGCAAGGACTGAATGTGTGTGCTTCTGTGGCCCTTTATGCGTGCAATCTCAGCGCTACCGTAATTGACCAGTGCACGGCCAACTTCCTTGGGTTCCTGCCCGTGGTGGAGGAAGTCTCCATTGAGGGAGTCGGGTGAGAGTCGCTCAACAACAACCAGTCGCACGGCTTCCTGTTGGCCGAACTGGCCATCTACACCCACGACACCTGCTGGTAGGAGACTGGCTTTGTTCAGGAGAGCGCTATATGCCCCATGGTCGATGTACAGACTCCCATGTGGCTTGAGACCATGCAGCAGCCAGAATGATCGGGATTGAATCGGTGTGTCTGAAGGCAGAAAACGCGTATGTAGAGGCGGCGACAGCGGTGATGATGACTGTAATGGCGTTGCTTCCACTGTTGAAGACTGCCCCGGAATTCCTCGTTGCGATTGCTGGAGATACTTTACGATCTCGAGAACATTGCCCGGTTTGGAACTCTTGGTAATCACCGTCGTCACTCCAGCACTGGTCGCTAATCTTGCAGCTACTATCTTTGTGCCCATTCCACCAGTTCCGAGAGATGAACCTGCAGACGACACGTCGGCTTCCAGAGAGGAGATGTCTGAAACCACCTCGATGGGCTTAGCATCCGGGTTGTGACGAGGGTTCGAGGTGTATAGGCAGTCAACATCTGTCATCAAAAAGAGATAATCGGCCTTCACCATGGCCGCCGTTATGGCCGATAAAGTGTCATTATCACCGAATTTAATTTCCTTGTGAGTTTCGTCAGAACAATGGAAGATTTATGGGTCAGAGGGATGCTTACAGAAACCGCCAGCGTGTCGTTCTCGTTAACGATGGGGATAACTCCCATATCGAACAGCTGGGCAAAGGTGTTTTGAGCATTGATATATTGTGTCCTCTAAAGTTGACATTAGATATTTCGGGTCCAGCGGTTGCAAGTGAATGAGTCCTCACATCCGCAATGTCATTCCTGGTCAAGAGGATCTGCGCTACAGGAAGTCGAAGGTGTGAAAATAAACCGTCCCACAGGCTCATGAGTCTGCATTGTCCGACAGCTGCTAGCGCCTGAAAATGCACCCGGTCAGAACCTTTACCCTTGCGGGACTTGAGAACGCTGGCTTATACCTGTATGCGAGGAAGATATTTGGGTCTCTCGTCTACATCCATCCTCCGCAAACCAACGCCAACAGCGCCAGAAGAAACGAGGACTACATTGTGCCCATCCCTATGCAGCTTGGCGGCTGTCTCGACGATTAAGGTCAAGATCGAGAGAATGGGCTCATGGGTATTCTCATCAACTATGGAGCTCGTCCCTATTCAACTCGTCAGTCGGTTATTCCCAAACAACATATAGCATCATCCAGAAAACGAGAAAAAAACAGATCCCCGCACCTAGTTTTATTACAATGGTAAGACGCTGCGACGGCATTGTTACGACTATTTGTTGGAGGATTTCAGAAGCAACTAGGAACACCCATAACACAGAAAGTCAACAATTCAATGGATCGTGCTTGGACCTGAAATCCTAATGACTCGTTTCCTTTTCAATAAACTAGACAATCCGACTGCGGACCATTTGTTTTGCCGCCCGTCACCGCATATGCGGAGAGCCCTGACGAATCTTCTTCCTTCCGCGCTCTAAACTAGATCCACTGGGGGATAACGGTTCTCTGATACAGCTTCGAAAGTTAGCAACTTGGCTTGAGAAATGTCGGATTCGCAACCTAGCTCAACTTCTTCTACCGGCGGCAAGTCTGATAGTGGATTTATTCCTGGAGATGACACATGGACCCAATGGCGCAATATATTTGCTATCTTGACGGGAAAGATGACAGATGAGGGAAAGGAACAATTCCGGGTTGCACGAGATATCCGCAATGAAGCCGCTGATTGCAAGCGCTGCGAAGATCAAAGAGACTACCTATTACAGTACAGTGAGTTCTGGAACTACTCGAAGTTTTCATGGTTACTTCACACTGATTTTCTGTCCATATTTATCCACTTCTCATTAGCTCCTCTGAACCGGGTCTCCATGGAAATTGTCTGACAAACATATGCTTGTCCAGGTCCGATCATACGGTTTTTGAGCGACAATATTCGACAGCTAGGGGGCGATCTTTCCAGTCACAATATCTATTGCCGCCGCTGTACGAACAGAAAGGCTGGGGGCTTTGATCCGGAATATGGCATCTTGCTTTGCGCGAACGAGATGAAGGACCAAGGGCATCTGGAGGACACAATGGCACATGAGATGGTTCATGCATATGACCACCTAAGATTTAAGGTGGACTGGACGGATAATCTGAGGCATGCAGCTTGCACAGAGGTATTGAACTCTTTCGTGAGACCCAAGCCAGCATTAATTGACTTATTGCAGATCCGAGCAAGCTCACTTAGTGGTGAATGCAGATGGGCGCGAGAATTCTTCAGACGTGGTCAGTGGAAGTTCACGCAACAACATCAAGAGTGTGTAAGAAGAAGGGCCATCTTGTCAGTAAGAGCTAGACCTGGATGCAAGGATGAAGCCCATGCGGAGAAAGTGGTCAATGAGGTTTGGGACAGCTGTTTCAGAGACACGCGGCCCTTCGACGAGATTTATCGTTGAGTCTCGTGGTTTTCTTACGAAGATACGTCAAGCCTACCCTGCCTGTCTGATTTTGTGCATGAAATCTGCGCTCTGCAATGTATTATAGTCAAGTTCAGGATGTTACAAGAAGAAGATACCAGATGACGCCGAGCTAAGAGCCCTGATGGTTCAGATCTTCGAAGGAGAAAGGGGAAAAAAGAAAAAGCACAAAGCACCTTCCAACTCCATACACACAGGCTGAAATGAACTGACTGACAAGGAAAGGAGGTACAACACCCTAACTCCAGAAATGCATGGGTTTTACCATCATGCTTTGACTTCCTTTGAAGAACCAGAACTCCGTTTCGTGACCCGGTCATCCTTCAAGCAATGTTTAAGGATCCAGGGATGTCGCTGGATCTCATCAAGGGAAATACGCTTGTCTGGGTCCAGAACGAGCAACTATTTGAATGTTAGCAACTGTACTTGCCTTGAGCGGTAGGGTTGGCATACTCTCTTGATAAGGTCTTTTGCCTCAGGACTGACAAATGAAGGCACCGTCATGTCCGCTCTCGCAATTCGTCTTTGCGTCATGACGGGAGTGTCTTCGAAGGGCGCTTCCCCAACCAAGAACTCATAAGTCAAGACGCCCAGGCTCCATAAATCAACCTTTTCGCTGTAGTAGTTTTCTTGTGAGTTGGGCTTCAGCATTTCGGGAGGAAGATAGTCCAGTGTTCCACACATCGTCTGCCTTCTGTTATTGGGCGCATGGACACTCCACCCAAAGTCACTGATCTTGATTTCCCCGTGGATTCCCACGAGTATGTTCTCCGGCTTGATGTCGCGATGCATGACGTGCTTCTTATGCAAGTACTTCAATGCGGCAGCCATCTGCGCAATATATTGAGCTGCCTTCCACTCGGGAAAGCGATGCTCCTTCCGGAGGTGCTTGTACAACTCTCCTCGGCCGGCGAACTCCAGGATCAAGAAAATTCGCTTGCTATCATGGAAGTGGCCGTAAAGTCTGAGAACATTGGGGTGGCGTAGGTTGCTCTGTATCTCAATCTCGCGTCTAACTTGCTTCTGCACTCCGCCCTGCTGCAGCTCGGATTTGTGCAGGACTTTAAGAGCACAAACGAAGCCGGACGATCGCTCTTTGGCCAGGTATACCCTACCAAATTTCCCCTTGCCCAAGGGCTTGCCAATCTCAAACATTCCCAGATGTAATTTCTTGGGGCCCGGCTGCTCGTATAATGGTGTTGTGTGTCGCGGTTCTCCATTCTCATCTGTGTCACGGTGCGGCAATGTGCTCTGCGCTCCCTTGAGAGGGGACGAGCCGGCATTCATTGCATTCACTTTGTTCTCATTTGTGTTTTGCAGCGCAAGTTTCAACAAGGTTGACCGACTTGAGCCACTATTAAACTGCCCAGCGGCTCCGAGGCCTGAGAGGGACACCGCTGTTGACAAAGAGCCCTGTCGAGCCGGGTTAGCAGGCTGTTCCACTCTCCCCAAAGACCATTGCAAGAGATTTACCGTGTGCTTTGAGTATGTGCTGCCATTCTTCCCATAATCAGCATCATCTTTGACAGAGAGGTGCTCAAAACGAGCCTCTAGCGCCTTGGTAGCCATGAGAATCTTGTGATGAGAATTGTCAACTGCTCTGGGAAGAGGAGAAGCAAGTAAGACTGCGCGATTCAGAGAACCTCTAATGGTTTATGCAATCATAATTGAACTGATAATGGAAGATTCGGATTGTCAAATAATAAATAAGTCGTCGTCGGGGGTCCTTTGAGAAAGAGAAGAGGAACATCCAACGATCCACTTGTTTGTCTAGTTATGCTCCTTTGACATATCACCACGGCAACGGATCGGACCGCCTCTTTCTCCGACGCCGCGGGGTATCTATCATTGGGGACGAGGTTGGATATATGTCGTTGGACTTGGCGGCATCTTTAAATGGATGACAGAAATATACGCCTGCTGATTTGAAGGGACTCAACAATCAAATTTCAAATCTTGGTACTTGAAAGAAACCAGAGAATGGCCTCAGGAGGCTCGGCATCCGCTATGAATGCCGCTGCAGTTTCCCCAGGCGTCCAGAGGCCCAATGTTATCTCGGTGAAAGGATTCAGAATAATAACTCAGAAGCTCCCTATTTTGAAAGCTGAGCCAATTGAGGAGATGACGAGAAGGTTGGGTATTGCGCCGCCGGAAATGATCTTCGGCGACAACTATGTCACCGTCGAATCTGAAAAGAAGGATTGGGGCATTACCTTCAATGCGTTTGACGCGCTGGATCGTGTAGACAAGACGGGCACCTCTATGCTCAGAGTCGCGCATTCAAAAGAATGGCAGAAGAGCAGGTAAGCCAGCTCCGTATGGTGCAGCCGACCCTCATCTACCTAACACGAAACAGGGAGAAAGCCCATGAAGGTATCAAGGACGTCGTCAAACCATTCGATTGGTCCTACACCACAGATTATATGGGCACTGTCCTTCCCAACGGTCGGCCTTTTGAGACAACGACGAAGCCCATACCTATAGAGTTACTGAAGCGCCCTGATCCGATACTGTTCTTTGATGAGGTTATCCTGTATGAAGATGAACTGGCTGACAACGGCATTGCTATGCTGTCCTGCAAGATTCGCGTAATGCCAGACAGGCTTCTGCTGCTCTCGAGATTTTTCATGAGGCTCGATAACGTACTCTTCCGGCTTCGAGATACCAGATTATACGTCGACTTCGAGAGTAAGGAGGTCATTAGAGAATATCAATCCAGGGAATGCGATTACGAAAGAGTCCGCCAGGTATTGTGCTCCAAATGACTCGTCAGTCCCCATGAGAGATCAGTCTATTGATGATATTTTTTTTTTACAGTCTCTGGCGACTACGAGAGACGATGTCCCGGCAATCATGAGAGACCCAAACAGGCTCTCTGAAATTCTCCCCCTCATAGAAAAGCGCTTGGAAAAAGTGAAACTGGATGCATAGCACGAAACACTATAGAACCTGTGCAGCTACCTATTGGCCACCATGGCAGGATGATTGAGTCGTTCGACATCGCGCTCCCTCGAACTCCTCTTTCTGAGTGGCGTCCGCCATAGTAACGGCTCATCCACTGTCTCCCAAGAGAGACTCGCAACCAGTTAAAGGTACCTGAACCCCTGCCTGCAACAAATAGACAACTTGCGAAGTGTCTTTACCGTTGATGATTACAAATTCGAAGGCGGGCTTTGTATGTCCTCGTAGTCACGAATGATCTAGACTAGCTGGCGGGGAAATCTATTGGCCGTGTCTGCGTTGGTGAGATAGTCTTGAGCAAACAGTGCAAACAGAGCTTCCGCTCTCCATGCATCATCAGTCTCTACCTCTGGACGAGCTTCATCCCGACGCATATATGCCAGTCATTGATCGAATTATATTGGACGCATTGTTTCGACCAAAGATGCCTTCCAAAAGTTTGAATCTGACATGGGTGCGAGCGCTACGCAAATCGGAGTGTCCCCAATCTCAAGTATGCAGCGACACAATTATTCGAAGTCGACTCTGAAAAATTGCCTGGCTGACCATGGAACGAACTGTAGGCGCATACACTCAACCTGTCCGTAATTTCGCCCCGAAGTCATCGACGATCCTTATACATATTTGGGCCTATCGCATCGCAACCTGTATCTCCAGGCCTTGTGTCCTTGCGCTCTCCGGCCCATCCGAACCGCAATGCCCGTTTGGTCCAGCAGACTCCGGGTTTAGTTCCACACTGGCGGGCTTCTTCACGATTATCCAGGGCTATAATGCCTCGTCCTGGAACGGCTGCCGAAACATATGTCGCATACGGCATGACACAGAAATTATTCGAGGTCTGTTCCAGTCAAGCCGACTACAGCATTCCTCAATTATCCCAGAAAGGGGCTCAAGTTCCCAAAACTGAAGCTGGGGAGGATCTTGGTGTTGGAGAGGGGTGGTGGTACGAAGGTATGTACTGACCTTGAAAGTGTATTGCACTCGTTTTCTATCATAGCCGCGGAGAGCTGACTTCAGTACGTCCAGATTTGGGATTGGTTCCAACCTTCTCGACTTGGTCGCAGGTTACGTTTCTGCACATGTACCTTCTCACCGTCCGACTGCGCGCTTTGCCGTCATATGAAAGCCTGCAAACGTACTCCCGCCACTTGATAGACCACTTCTCACATAATGCGGAGCATCGCATGGATGTTCTACATGGTCTGACAAGTCGCGCCATCCGGAACAAGTTTCTCAAAGACCTTTTTATTCAGTGGCGAGGCGTCCTTGCTGCATACGACGAAGGCCTGGTGAAAGGTGACGCTGTGCTAGGAGCTGCTGTGTGGAGAAATCTCTGGAAAGCAAGCCACACCGGGCCGCATGGTGAAGAGATGGATTGGACTAAGGTAGCACGGGTTGTTGCATATATGCGCCGCGTTATATCGGAGCTTTCCCAAATTAACGAGGCCGATCTAATTCTACATATCGGCCCCAGGCCCGGTGGAAAGCCCGGCATTTTTGGTTATTCGGAATCGGATAAGCAGTTGGTCGATGGAAAGCGATGAACATGTAAACCAATTCTCCATGTATTTGTTTGAATGCAAATCAGAACTATGCACGTCCTGAGTCTCAGGACTGACCATTTTTCCCAACTGAAGAACATACACTGTCCTCCATCTAATTTATGAAATACCGTGACGGAATCACTACCGGCCACAACACCGATTTGGTTGTTGATGGCCGATGAAGTTAGGTAAGGCCATGGTGATTTTGCAAATGTGGCGCTCGCAGACGTTTCGAGCCAAATCCTGTGCCACTCCAGGCAAGCGACAAGATTTCCCGGATGAAGGAGAACATGCGTAAAGTGGCCAGCGCGCCACCACGTTTTATTCATCTTTCTTACCGAAAAGGTCCTTTTCAACCATGGCACGGCAAATAGGATGGTAGAAATCCCTATGCTTCTCAAATGTCTCAATGGCACGCTTACGGTCAAACTTTGCCAATTTCCGATACCTGCACCGAAGATTAGCTTCAGGACGAATTGCTGGAAAGTGGCACCTGTAGGAATGACTTACAAGGGTCGCACAAATTTCATTCGACCAATCTTGCCGAGTAGATCTGCCGTCGGTTCAAGCACACTTGCATCGCCTGCCTGCAGACCGACTTGGAAGTACAGGTTGGCCACCTCGATATTCTGGCTCGCGGCAAGTCCATAAATTTCACCCATTAGCTTAGACAATTCAGGGGTCAGCTGACGCTCGGACACGAGAATCTGTTCCAAGAAAACCACGACTTGATTCGCGGTCAAGTCTCGGATATCCTCTGGCTGAGGCTTGAAGGAGGAGTTAGGCAAAGATAGCCACTTTTTAGCTAGATCATAGACAACATCAACGAGCGACGTGTCGAAATCTGGCTTCGGAGGGAGACCAGGGGCATAGAACCATCTGTCCCAGTCAAGCTCATTGAGTACTGTTGAGGCTTCCGAATCATCCTTGAAAAAATCCAAGATTGTGCTCTTGAATTCATAGGAGTCAAGTGACTTGCCCTTGTATTTATTGAAGTACTGAACATGATTAGCGGGACGTCCGTTTCAAGGCAGGACTGTCAACATACGTGAGGGATGAATAGATCGAACTTGCTCTTTCCAACCAGGTTCTCCAGGTGGAATAAAAAGTTGAATCCCTTCTCGTACGGAATGCTTGAGAAAGCGTCATCCGGGTCCATGCCCTTCAGGTTAGTGATAAGTTTGGTGAAGTCATGCTCAGGACCGAAGTGCTCTACAGAGTCCGTGAGAGCCTTCCATCCAATGATGGCGGAGAAATGACGATAAGGCTCGCCGTGGCTATAGCCGTTAGTGACACGGAGCCAGAACACTCGGGACAAAGATACTCACACTGCAGCTACGATCTTCGCGCGGTTAGCAACAATCAATACGTCTACCCTCTAGGAGGCCAGGAAAAGGAGACTTACCCGCCTCTCAAGGTAAGTAGTCCAGCCTTCATTCAACCAGAAATGCTCCCAAGAGGCATTGGTGACAAGATTACCGCTCCAGCTATGCGCAAGCTCGTGAGCAATAACGTCGATGTTTTCCCGATCCTGCGCAGTAGATTAGAACTGCCAAAGGGCTTCCGAAGTAATGGTGAGTCAGTGCAATACCTTTGAGATGATACTGGGGGTGGCAAACGTAAAGATTGGATTTTCCATTCCCCCATACGGAAAACTGGGGGGAAGGATCAATACATTATATTCTCCCCAAACGTAAGGATAAACAATTTTCTGTACGCAAGTCAGTCGAGTATCTAACTTCGCTCGGTCATTCAGACACACCTCGATTGCATTGATGAATTTCTCGGTATCTGCTTCGAGCTCCCATTGACATTCGCTGAGCTTGTCGGGACTAGTCGCGACAACGCTACGGGGTCCGATTGGGGCTTCAGAGATATCACTTAAAACTTTCTGTCAGATGAAACCTGCCAAGTGGTTCCAAGGAGTGGCGAAATGGTAAAGGAAGAGTGGAACAAGTAAGATGTTGGGGGGGAGGAGGAACGACTCACCCGCTAGCTAACGCGAAAAGATAACTTGGAATTGGGACCTTCTGGTGGAACTTGTATAAAGTCTTACCATCGGACTTCGGAGCCTCAGACGAACCCCGAACGGGGAGTCCGCTGGCAATTACCGGAAGAGGCGAAGTTATGTTGAAGTCCAGCGTACACTTGACATCCGGCGTATCTTGACAGGGAAAGATGGACCGGGCGTGTATAGCCTGGCACTGAGAGACTGAAAAGAGCTCCTGTCAACATCTGTTCGTTCCTCTGCTAGGCTCACGTGCTACACCCAGGATTCATGCGTGGATTGTTTGAGTCTTTTTTTCACGAGACTGCCGCCCAGAGAGCGATTTGACTTACACATATAAGGGTGCTTCTTATTTGATGTTTGAGCAGGTGTCAGCCATTGAAGAGCAGTACACTTCTCAGTGGTTTTGACGGATATCTAGAACTCATTAGACCGGGACATACATCGCCTAAGAATGGAGATTACGGCAACATACGTCGACCTCAATAGTTTCGTTGAGCTTCACACCTTGATCGAGCTTGATCTTGAGAGGGGTGCCGTATGGTTCCAGTCGGGGAAGATACTCCCACTCGGATGGCTGTCCGTTGACTTTCACACTACCAATATCAAGATGGTTGGTGTCCAGGATGATTTGATTGGACTCGCCATGAGTGGTAGAACGGAACTGATGGATCACATTTCCAGCAAGCTTTCTCTGATCAAAAAGGATGTCGAAATTTGCAGTAATATGAGTAGACACCCAATTATTGTAATTGCTCAGGGTGTTTGGATCCCTGGGGGGGTTGACAACAGTCGCCATGTTGCGTCTTTGGCTGTGAGAAAACCGTAGAGTCCACCTGGTTTGAACGTCTGAGATGAAAGTCGGTCTTGAACCAGTGCAGATATAGCTTCGAGGAAAGCTTAGCCGCCGAAGCTGAAAGCGAGGCACACCAATCATAAATGATTCCCTGGGTTCTTATGGATACCTTACCTGAACCGATCAACTGACAGTGGACATTTGAGGGGAGGTTATATCCGGACGCGGCCACATGCGGAAGATGGAAAAATTTCATGTATTCCCGTTACGTACAGCAATATCCATGGAAAGATAGCGAGATAGAGGGAACGGACAGATGAGGTAAGGTAGAAATAGATAGCGAGCTTCACCTTTAAATCTCTCTCTATGATGTCCTCGCCTCTCGATGTCTTTGTGAGAGTAATGCTGGCAGGTATCTGATGATTCCATATCTATGTGTGTACACTTAATACCTTATCATTCATGAACGATGAGTGTCATTTCTCGCAGCTATGCTATATTATTAAGGTATTATTGATAAGGACTTTGTAGGTACGCCATGCATCACTGTACTTTGCCTTCGTACCTCTGCCTGTGCGATACCTAGGTAGCGCAGGCGTTCGTTACAGCAGCGTGCCGGTGGAGGTAAAACAAACATATCACTCAAACGCGTGTCAATCAAGCTTCTCAAGGAAGTGCTCGAGTCTCGTCCATTATGTTTATTCAGTTTGTCTACCTCTCTATCTTATTAATATTTAGAGAAGTCAGATCAGCACAGATGCATGGCGTACTCCTGGCATGATTAGGCAATAATAAACAGGTCACATCCAAAGCTCAGGGTACTCCGTACTCTATACTACTTTACCCACGGTAATCTAGTCTACAGGTACAGTTGAGCTCCCAGAACGTCTAGCTGTCAATAATTTTCCCACCCATCGCGCATCTATCGTCAATTGGCACTCACTGTGTATCTATACGTTCTTTTCAACTTGATGCCCTTTGTCCTTCCCTAATATATATAATCCGTCCTTGATTTGAACCTCATCACCATCTTCGCTTCATAAGTAGCTCCAATGGATACACCCCGAGTCCAGGTAGGCGCGCCGGAGGTCGCCCAGGCTCCTGTGAGCACCCAAAACACTGAAACTCCCGATGTGGATATGAACCAGACTCAGCAGAGCGCGGTGAATGAATCCCAAGCAGACGCGACACAACAGGATATTTCTCTGCCTGACGCGCAGCCAGCTAGTTCAGCACCAACAGAACCGCCGCAACCTCCCAAGAAGAAGCCAGGCCTTCATTTTCTGGAGTAAGCTCATATCGCCGGGAAGCTTCAACAATGCGACCCCAATTGGCGCATGCACGGCTCACACCACTTAGCTACCTGACGTCGCCCATTGTAGAACTCATCGTCGGGAAGGACGAGCACGAGACTTCCTTAACAGCGCACCAGAGCTTGTTGTTGGAATCGCCATTCCTTGCGCAGGCTGTTGCCGCATTCAGCGAATCAGGTCCCGTACGCACTAGCTTCCTCCTGAGCAATATTCTGGATGCTTTTACTAATACAATATCTGGCATGCAGCGGCGTATTAAGCTTCCCGATGAGAACGTCGAGGCATTCGGTTGCTTCCTACAGTTCCAATATACCCACGACTACTCCGCATCCCCCGCCGATCCACCCGCCGATCAAGACGTTGTAGGCGAACTGGATGATAGCGGCGAGCTACTGTTGAGACATGCGCGTGTCTACACTCTAGCAGAGAAGCTCGGCGTGCCTGCGCTCAAGAGTCTGGCACACTCGAAGATCCACCGTATCAACAGTACCTCTCACGGAGAGATCGCGTACGCTCGTTATGTCTACACGCACACACCCGTCGACGATGTCACTATTCGAAAGCCCGTCGCCTCCTTCTGGGCCACCAGAAGCCATGTGCTGCGCCACGAGGCTGAAGAGGAGTTCAAGAAGCTGTGTCTTGAAGTACCTGAGTTCTGCTTTGATGTACTCAGTCTTGTTCTTGACCAGAAAGAGAAACGCGCCCAGGATCGAGCAGAGACCGAATCGGGCATTAAAGGCAGTGGTAGGAAACGTCTCAGGAGCGGTATCTAGGCGGCATCCCTATGGCATATCCTACATTTAATCTGTTGTCCTTTGTTTCGGCGATCGTATCTGCATCTGTGTCAAAAAGGACTCGAGCGTACTTACCTTTTCTCTTCTTCTCTTTTACATTACCCATCGCGACCTGTTCACAGTACAATGTAGCAGTACAATATCGAGTCAAGCATTGGTTCTCGTGAAGAGTATGTGGCAGCTACCAACTAACAGCACTACTGTCATTGCAGGCAATACGCTCAGGAGACAGCTAGTCTCTCTATTTCATCAACAGTCTTTGGCGCCGTGGTTAGATTATCATATCCATCCTTGGTCACAACAACGTTGTCTTCAATGCGGACACCCCCCACACTCCAATAACGCTCGAGGACGTTGGTATCGATGTATTTGTTTGACTCGGGGGACTTGATGTAAGGTTCGATGATAAACCGGCAGAAATATACCTAGAGTAGCAGCAGGCGTCAGTGGATCAGTCTAGGGAACATGGGAAACTCCCAACTTACGCCTGGCTCGACGGTGATCACCGAGCCCGCAGGCAAACGACCTCTGACGCGAAGGTACCGGAACATGGTATCCTTATCCGCGTAATTCGGATTGCCGCCGGTATCATGAGTGTCCATTCCCAGATAATGTCCGAGACCATGCGGGAAAAACGCGACACTGACTCTCTTTTCAAAGATCTCGTCCTCGGCTCCTCGCAGAATGCCTAACTTAAGGAGGCCTCGAATTGCAACACGGTGGGCATGGGCATGCACATCCTCCCACTGCACGCCTTCCTTAAGCATTGCAATACATTCTGTCTGCATTTGCAGGACAATATCGTAGATCTGCCGCGTTTCTGCAGTGAGTTTTCCCCCTACGGGAATGACGCGAGTGATGTCTGCACAGTAGGTGCGGTACTCTCCACCGGCATCAATAAGTACATTGCGCTTCTTTTGATTTGTCACGGGGTCGATCAGTGTATCATCATTCTTCCCATAGTGAAGAGTGGCACCATTCTCGCCGCAAGCGACGATAGGGTGATAAGACTGCTCTCGAGCGCCATTAGCGATACAAGTTGCAATGAAAGCACCCTCGATTTCGCGCTCGTTCACGGCAGTTTGAGATGCCTTTATAGCTGCAATGTGTGCCTTGGCGGAAATATCATTTGCTTTTCTCAGCAACGCGATTTCGTACTCATCCTTGACCACGCGAGACTGCTCAATGACTCCCTTCAGCACGGACGGGTTCACCTCAGAAAAGCCGTGAAATTGTGTGCTTTCGGAGACCTGATCTGCAATGGTAAAAGCAATGGCCTTGCCGCCATGGCTGGACGCAATTGACGAGAGCGTGCTATTGAGTTCAGTTGTCACCAACACGCGATCGACGTCGTATTGGTTTTGAGCCTGCTCGGTAGACATGGGAAGACCGGACCAGATCACGTCCTCCGGGTCAACTGGAGGAATGAACAGAGTAAGTTGGTCCTCACTCAGATCGTAAACCAGACAAGAGTCCGGTAAAGGGCATCCAGATAGGTAGAAGAATGGTCGACGTTGTCTAATATTGAATGCGTATATGTCAGGCCTATCTTTCCAACTGCTGCGGAGCTCAGAATAAGGACGCCGTTTCGTACCTAAAGGGAACTGGCTCATCATTGTCTTCAATCAACCGAGTTTTCTGAGCCTCCAGGTAGACGATTCCAGGACAACCATTTCTGTGAGACTGGAGGCTTTCGGCCACACGGCGCGCATGCGCTTTCGCCGGATACTTGCCCGCCAGAATTGCATCTACTGTGGCCATCATGCTTTGACGCTAGTTGATAACACAGATGAGAAAGAATTGAAGTCTTATTCCTATATCTCCCCGGTGGATGTGGCCCATATCACAAATTGAATCTCAACTTGCTCGCTAATCGGCTGCTGCGGGGTCGTACTATGCGGGGCCCAGGCCGGTTAACGTCGGTATAGGCACTCCGAATAAGGTACGGAGTACTAGGTTGGAGTAACCGTGTTATCGAGTACAGAACAGGCAATAATTTGAGAACCAATAATCCGTAGTTGAGACATTAGATAGACTATCGGATCTTTTGTATATCTTCATGCAATATCTTCCATAAGAGCAACAGAGCTATTCAGCGTTCTGAACCTGCAACAGTCCCTAGACAAGCTATATATATTATTCATCTGCATGGGCTGGTTTGACTGCCTGTTGTTACCACATCCTCAAAATCCATCTCCCATCTGTCAACTTCTTCAAATTTCCTGGCTTGCAATCTGAGCTCCTCACTCAGATAATTCTTAGCCGGTATTGGCACCGGCGATGATTCTAGATCGAATGCATCCGTGTCGAGCGGTGAGGACAGAGGCGAGGACACCTCGATTGCTTGGTTCTCCTTGTCGGCATCAGCAGTCTGGTTTCTTCGAGGAGCATTAGCTCTCTTTTGCCTCGTGTCCTTCATTCCAGCTGAATTTGTATGTGCAGAAGACTCAGTTTGACTGATGGCTGCACCATTCAGAGCTGTGACTGCACCTTGCTTCCTGTGCTTCGTTCGAACAACCTCCAATGGCTTTGGTTTGTCCTTTCGCCGTCGTTGTGCTCGCGCTGGCTCCCTAGTGAGAAAGCATGACAACTCATCTTCATCCTGGTCGACAAAATAGTCCTCCTCGCTTTCATCATCTAGAATCACACCATGGGGTACTCCATTGCGTCTGCGATGTTTATGACGTCGCCGAGGAAGCAATCTGTCTTGAAGACTTGCTGTGGACACAGTGAGCTTTTCACTGAATTCTCCTGTGTTATGGTCCTTCGTATGCTCCAGCGAGTCTGCGGGTGATTTAGCGGTCATCACCGTTGAGTGGCTACTCTGGGGACTTGACACTGGGCTGCTGCTCAATGGTGGTGCCACCGTCCGATTCAGTCCTTCCTCGTCTGCCAAGTGATGTGAAGCCTCACGAGGGATGCCATGCTCTTCATCGCCACGCTCCGGGCTTATTGAGCCAGTAGGTGAGTTTTCCACAACGGCCAAAGGCGACTGGGGAACTTGAAGCTCCTCCCCGGTGCGCTTGCGCTTTCGCGATCCTCCGCTGGACGGGAGTGAACGGACCGAAAGAGGCGAGGAAGAGGCATGTCTAATAACCAGGGATTTTCCTCTGGAGACATTGAGGGGAGTCGACTCATCCTCTGGGCTCAGTCCACCAAGAAAATCATCGTCGTCAAGGTCTCCGAAATCAGAAGATCCGTCATCTGCCTGCATCATCTGGAGAATGCTTGCTTGCCGAGGTCGTCTCCTAAAATTGCTCAATATCGAACTCTCGAATCCTGGAGTGCCAGGTATTTTGGAGCTCATATCAGCCCCTCGTCTGCCAACAGAGAGCGTAGATGAATAGCCTCGAGCTCTCGTGGGTGGCCGGCTGCCCGTAGCTCCACGTTCTCCCATAGGCGAGGACTCAATTGCTTGTTCTTGCTTCTTGTTCATGGGAGTCTGACCCCTCAATTGTCTTGCGAATTTGATATCATCAACACTAGGTGCCGACTGTGCCTCCAGCCTCTTGTCATCCTCGGTTTCGTGTAGACGTCCTGAATTGGTGGCAGTAATCTTGGTTTCAGGATCTTTGGTTTTCTGCGATACCTTGGACGAAGCTGGGACATGTTGCGATGTGAGACGATTGCGCTTTGTAGGTGGACGTGGCATTGTTGTGTTGTGTCGGTTCCAGAAACTTCGGATGCGGCGAGATGAAGAAAAACAGGAAGGGCAAGGCTTTTTCCCCCTGAACAAAGGAGTGCGCCGAATTACTTCTTAATAGAGCGGGATTACTGTGTATAATCAATGGCCCGTTTGAAGTCTCGTACGCGTAGTTAGCGAGGTCTGTTTGGGGTATATTGAAACGTAGAACGCGTCTTCAAGGATGGGTATAGATAGATAAATGGCGCAATGATTCATAGAACCAGGATCTTGACTAGGAACAAGAGTTGCTAGCTAGGACACATAGGCTGTTCTCGTACATCAGTACTTCTCCCCGATCAGCTCGCGTCGCCACTGATTAGCGATTGTTTTGGTGGTTTCGACGCGTCGGGTGGCCTTTCACGTGTTTGGATCACTTCCAGGTAGGTACTTTACTCTTTTAGGATATCCCATGATTTCTAACAAGCACTCTAGGTCGGGTCTAGCTCTGGGAACTGGTACCAGATTTACCACAGTGACAGTAAGGTACCCTCGGCGAGGGTAAAGCAAATGATGAAGTCAGAGTGCTATCTATCTAGGTGGTAAAGGTACTATTATTATGGATTATTGGTGCCATCCTAAACTCCGTACCTCTCTATACAAAAAGCTCTATACCCAGTGCATACCGCGAGGTACCTGAGCAGTTATGTCCTATATACCAAGATCTTTGAGCTTTCAACCGTGTAACCTCGATGTCAATGCTATGGTTCCCGACCTGTAGGAAGATGACGGTTGATGTATTTACAATACTAGTTTTACTTCGGCAATACAAGGCTCATATCCTTCATACCTACCTAGGTACCGAGCTAGGTAAGGTAGGTATTAGTATCCACGTATAGAAATAGGTACCGACGTAATTTGTTTAATGAAAACTGTTCTAATATCTGCTCCAATATTCTCTCCGTTGACCATCCAGCACGGATCAGTGGCCGTCTCTAGAACTAGTTGCCGGTGCTAAAATCAATGAATTATAGTCTCACTTCTACGCTTGACCGACCCTAGGTAGTCATGTATCCCAATCATTCAAGGCAGATTCCTTTTCGAATCCCAAAAGGCTTTGAACAAGGCGGTTTCCACTACTCGGTCCTGAAAGGTTAATATTATTTTAATGTTCATACAGTAGCTACCTAGGATGCCCGTGGCTCTGATAATCCGTTTAATCCAGCATATGGAAGCGCCTCTTCATCACAGATTGTACACCTACCTACCTAGTCGAAGGTGATATTGCGCCCTATTTGAGGTAATAATACAACAACAACAAGAAGAAGAAGAACAACAATAATAATAATAAAATAATAGTAATTTAATGAATGAGCCCGGGTACACTCACTAGAGTCATCCACTATGGCCCATTGAGGTTCCTGATATCACCTTCTCCGCATCGCACTAAGATGAGCTTGCCTCCTGATTCGGTTGTGCTTCTACACTTCTTTTGTATCGAATGATATTATGGTAGGGTTTAATCTATTACTGCATTATTATTGGGCCCAGCGATTCAGTGAAACCTGGCTCCTTCAAACTCCCAAGTCATTAGTATTGTCTTTCCCCCGCTCCCCCGGATACTAAAGACTACCTAGGGAGTCCAACAATATAATAAAATGCACACTATGGCCTGCCTTAGACTCACTCAGGGAAATGTCAATCTCGCTTCTCTGGTTCCCGAAGTCGTCTGCTCAACCAGGTATTTTGGCCTTTCCCCTCCTCCCTGCTTACTTCTCGGGGCTCTTCTTGTGACATCTCACTGATTGTGGCATTTCAGCACTTGGTGTGAGAAGCCATTCGAGCTGTATCGGGAGAGCCACATAAGAGCTGCTTAGCGCTTGATGAAATCTCACCATGGGCTTTTAATCATCGGATCATCATCTACATTGACTCGTCTACCTCTGTCCTAGGATCTTGTTCTCAATTCCCAGCTCTCCTACCGCATTTCGAGGATGTTCCAAGCCACAGGACTGAGAGTTTGGTCTTAGATGACAGACAGTGCCACTATGAAAAGCCTACTCAGCCCATGCAGAGACTACAGATTCATGCCATTTTTGATTTCTTCCATATCTCCAAAGTCTAGGCAGACGAATTTCTCTCATTGTGATATGAAAGAACCTTGGCCATTCACATCATGACGGCCTCTCCAGAGAGAGACTTGGTCCTCGACTCGGCCACTGCAGGTGGCACTTCCGAATTTCAAGTCAGCAAGAAAAAGCGATCCAACTCGGAGCTAACAGAATACCCTCGGAGACGTGCGACGATCGCAGTATGTATCCTCGACTTCTTCTTTCCACTTTTGCCCTCCCCCTTTCCGCTCGTCACCTGGGCATTAGTTGACCCATGAGGAGCACCGCAGTGCCAGATATGTCGCTTACGAAAGACTCGATGTAACGGCGCGCGCCCGAGGTGTCAACTTTGTACAGACCTGGACGCAGACTGTGTCTACAGGGAACCAGGAATCAAACTCGATGCTGGCGACAAACTAATCATTGAGAGATTGAATAGAATCGAGGGTCTACTTCAGTCTACTCTGGTGGGACAAGCAACCCATTTCCCATTGTCTTCAACATCCCCTACCACCAGCAATGATACGAATGTGGGCAGCGATGATGCGGTCGCCAAGGCATCCACTATCGCCGCCATGTCTGGGAGAACCTCCGTTGCCGGACTTGGGTCATGGGTGAACCCACCAACGAGCATCTCAACGATGCCCAAGGTGCATACTACTCCCGCGCTACACCTTCTACAATGGCCCCTTATTCGGGACCTGGTCGCTGGTCCCTACGATCCGCAGACGTTACTGCAGCTTGAAATGGCCCGCGAGCCGCTTAGGTTTCCTTCCGCTGCAGGGTTCGACTTGTCCAATACAACAACGTATGTACAGTCTTTTTTCGAGCGGGTCAATGTCTGGTACGCCTGTGTGAACCCATACACTTGGACACGCTATTACAGTAAAGCCGTCTCTCTGGGATTCCGAGAGGGACCCGAAAGCTGCCTTGTCCTCTTGGTATTGGCTCTAGGCAGCGCCAGTCACTACGGAAGCATCTCGTTCATTCCTTCAGATATGGACCCCCCAGGACTACCTTACTTCGCAACAGCGTGGACTCTTCTGCCATCAGTAATGATGCGCAACTCTGTTCTGGCTGCTCAGTGCATCATCCTTGCATCTGCCTACTTATTCTACCTAGTCAGACCGCTGGAGGCTTGGACGCTTCTCTCCAATGCTAGCATGAAATTACAATTACTCTTCGGGGACCCCGCCCGTGTACCCCTTCAGTGGAGAGAACTGAGTGTGAGAGTGTACTGGAATGCTCTCTTATATGAGAGCGACTTGCTGGCGGAGTTGGATCTGCCTCACTCGGGCATTGTGCACTTCGAAGAAGTTGTCGACCTTCCCGGTGGTTTCGAGGAGGAGGAGGACGAAGAAGATGATGAAGTTGACAATGAAGATCGTCAAAACAGCTTAGTGGAGGGCTCGGTAGGCCGCGAGGAACTATGGTATTTCCTTGCTGAGATCGCTCTTCGACGACTTTTGAATCGCGTCAGCCATATGATATACCAGAAAGATAATTCGCTGACGCTTGGATCGCTTGGGCCCATTGTCTCGGAGCTGGATTTCCAGCTTTCCCAGTGGTATGAGAGTCTCCCTCAACCAGTCCAGTTCCCCCTCAACCACACACCGATTTCCAACCCCGTCCAGACAGTCCTCCGATTGCGATACTACGCGTGCCGGACTATCATATACCGGCCTTACATCTTAGCTGTCTTTGAGAATGAGCACGCTGCCACTGATCAGGTAGTAAGGGAATGCTGCCGGCGGTGCTTGGAGGCCACGCTGCGCCAGCTGGAGAATATTACCAGTCATCGCGAAGGCCATCTGCCGTATCTCTGGCAGGGCGCGCTCTCTATGGTATCGCAAACATTGTTAATCATGGGGGCCACGATGTCCCCCGGACTCTCTACTTTATTGCCTCCGGGATTCCGAGTGGATGCGATAATATCCAGTGTGATGGCTGAGGTGGAGAGATACGCACACCTTGCGCCAAGCCTCAAATTATCTGCAGAGATTATTCGCGACGCAGAGAAACGACGGCAAATTTGTCTCAGATCGACCAGTCGGCGAGTATAGAGGAGTCGGAGGGATCAGTTGAATTCAGGCTTCGCCATCTATCATGCGATAAATACACTCAATACTGGGTGACTGTTTCAGGACAGCTGACAGGGAAGCTAGGGTCTGATGCACAAATGCCATAATTCATTCTTCTTTTTATTCATGCTTGATCCCAGTCCTGATAATTCGATCTCGGTCTCCTCCCATCGTCTCTGAAACTCCACTCTTCGCGCTTCCTTGTACTTTGTTCTTTCACCTGGCACTTGCTCAAAGCTCTCCAGTAATCGCAAATCTACTCAAGTGACAAGCTCAGTCCAATAAACACAATTCTATTAGCCCAGCTCACTTGTGGGTAACATATGACATGAGGTGTAAGAGACTGAGAATCCCCAGCGAGAGGACATCACCGTCGATATAATTACTTGCCTTCAATACTTGAGACAAAATGTGAAAATCTGGGCAGATTTCAAAACTTGCTACCATGGCAAACGGACAAGCACATACAACCCTTCATATCTCGAAAGCAATCTAAGGCAATGGTATCGCATGAGAAAATACAGTAACAGGGTATGTAGAAGGACATATTCAACAGACAAAGCTGAGATTATAGGTCATGATAGTCGACGGTCGTTCATGCATTAGTGACTTCGGCGGTGGAGGGGGAGGGACAGGGGCAGTTCCGTTTGAAATTCTAATAAGGAGAATTTAGTATGGGAGAGGTGTATCAGTGTTAAAAGGAGGACTTCAGAGGGCACGAGAGTTAAAATAGCAGGAGCTAAAGGGCTGAGACCGTCGATGGTGAAGCAGTAAAGTGCGCTAAGGCTCGAACACCTTTACACTCAGATCAAAACCCATTCACTTCCTCTCTTGATGAACTTATCAAGCATCATGCCAATGTCGTTCAAAGCGAATCGGCAGATATAGAATCCGAAAAACTCGGCAGCATGGCGTGTACTCAACTCCAGGCCGACTAATGTGGGCGAGGAATGTTTGAGACCGGGGTCTTCAACTTGCTGGGCAATCTGGTCTACATCAGATAGCCTCCGTTAGCAGAGCAGGATTGACAAGCACGAGAAAAGGTACTCACCCAGCACCTGCGCAGCGTCGCACAGTCGGGCGAGCGCTGCCATATAATGTGCGTTGGGTCCACTGAACTGGACCTGTTGTGTAACACGCCTGGCAGCCTGGGAAGTCGGCAACGAAGTCATGGGGAGCGAACTGATTGTTAAATTATCTTTGCTGGTTTCTTTGGAATGCACTGGTGTAGCGGGAGCACCGAAGCCTGAGTTTTTGGAACGCAATTTTCGCCACGAAGTTAGATATGACGATTTGCTTGAACTGCTGTTGACTTTCTGCGGCATATTATCAAACCCATTTGCCGCATCCTCAGAGCTCTGAGAATATTTGAAGATCGGCAAAGCCCCTTGCACGCCGACTTCGCTGCTTATCTTCTTTGACAGAGACACCTGCACCTGGTCGAGCACAGCTTCCAAGGATTGCATTTCCTCCAGGACGGCGTCGGCATCATAAGTGTCCACCTTAGCAAGCTTAAGTAACGCCGCCGTCAACAAGTCGCAGTTGGACACCTTTTCTTCGACCGCCCTAAGTTTCACGTTTTTAACGCCCCACACATCATGGGGCACGAATAGCTTCGTAGATAAATAACCGCCTCGCGGATGAGCGATGGTCTGGTAAATACATCTCATGAGCCAGAATGGACGTAAAAGAAATGACTCGGGACACGGCTCTAAAGGAATAGGGGCGTTCGCAGCCATTGGATTGGGGGATCCGGGACTCGTCGGTGAGTGGATGTGGCTATCGAACAAATACAGGCCTCCACTGGTCAGACCGGACGGCGCAAAAGTTGCACCAATAGGTGTAGGTAGAGAAGGAGCCGGGCCAGTTGCCGTTCCCTTATGGAGGTCCGGGAATGCACCGCTTGATGGCGTTTCCGGGGAATTGGCAGACAGATCAGGCGCCGGCACAGAGACATTCCTCGGCCGGAACGTCTTCAGACCTGAATTTAACTTGCCCAGGTTGTCTGGAGCTGAAGGCACCTTGCCAATCAGACGGGCGGGTGATGGCACCTTCGATATCCTGGCATACGGTTTTCCCTCCTCTGTAATAATTTTCTCTAGTACTTCAACGGTGGAACCATCTTCAGCCAGTGATGCAATTGAAGCATTCCTTCGGCTGAGATGCACGGCTGGTGTAAGAACGGAAGCTGAAGCGGGAGTTTTTGTACTAGAGCTTGCGGAAGAGAGTGTTTGAGATCCGTCTTTGGGCACAGGGGGTGGTCGAAACGAGTGCGTATCCGCGGAGCTTTGGGTGAGCGCATCATCGCCAATCTTAGGACGAGAGCTTGTTTCGATTTTCAGTTCCGTCGGGTTTTGACCTGACATTCGCCGTGCTCGCACGCTTGGACTCGCTGTTAGCACAGAAGACTGTTTGGGTAGGCCGGAAGGAACATGAGGCGAGGAAACTAGGTCGAACTCCAATGGAGTAAGTGCGCTCTGAGATTTCTCTGATTGATCCTCTAATACAACGTCATCTTCCTCCAGCGGAGCCAAAGTCACGCCGGGTGTTGTTGTAGCTGAATTAGGGACCACCGAGCTCTCCCAGGTCCTAGCGGATAACACGCTCGAACCTGACTGGCGCGGAAGAGCAGATTTTGACTGGAGATCAAATGCGAAATCATCCATAACGTAGCCACTGGTCATCTCATCCAACAATCGCTCCTCTTCTTCAGCTTCATCGTCAGGATAATCCTGGATCAAATCACTTGGATGGTCGAGCTTCGTCTGCTCGAGTATGTGGCGAAGATCGTGGCCCTGTGTTATTGCTACTTCCGCTTCTCTTTCCGCTTCCCTTACTCTCTGTTTTGCCAACTCAACGTTCCTGCGAGCGTTCGCTACAATCTCATCGTCTGTATCGTAACTGTCCACCTCTACCGCTGGTTCCAGGCCTTCATCGTATGCAGCCTCAACGGCAGCATCTAATGCAGCATCAAACTCGGCTTCAGTACCATGGCTGAAGCGGTAGCTTCTCCTCCGCCGTAGATACACAGAAGATACTCGGGAGTGCTGGGAAGAAGGTGAAGAAGCACCAGACTCGTCGATTGTATCGAGCCAAGAGGTTGACTCGTAGATGTCCCTGGCGTGAGTGCTCAGTAACGTCAACTCAGAATGAGGATCCCCGGAAGACGAGGATTCCTCATCCTGACCGAGTCCTCTGGTCAAGTATGTATCCTGTGGAGGGCCCAGTGCGCCCTGAAACAATTTCTCCGACGCTTGCCTGGACGGATCAGACTGAGCCGGTCTGCCGGGCACGGGTGACGATATGGCATACCTTGACTCATCCTCCAGAGGCGACGGCAATAGCGACTGACGCCTCGGAGGCATTTGATTGGGCACCATGGTTCTAGATCCTTCAGAGATGGGATGATCATGAACGAAAGATCCGGACTGCAAGTAGTCATATCTCTCCTCAGGATGAAAATCATCCTCGTCATCTATGGGTTGCGACATGGCTCCGTATGACTCCTGACTAAGAGGACGTTCAGGAAGCGCTTTGCTGTTAACTTCGCGGAAGGAGAAGTCCATACGACGCAGCTCGGTGACACGAAGCATATAGGTGTCGCGCTACAATATCCCTGTCAGTAAGTTCTGCAGGGTAGAGAGGGCAAACTCACAATCTCTTGAAGCTTCATTCTCTCGTCTTCTCCTCCGTTGCTTCGCAGCATGACTAGTTGTAGAAGTTGGCAAGCATCGTTGTAAGCTTCCATTGCACCTTCGAAATTAGCTGCATTGTCCAGGAGAACTGCAGTATTAGCCTTCTGCAATGCTTTAGAAAGCATTGCTTTCTGGGAATAGGCCCGCCGCCGTTGTCCAGAGCCATATCCCTTTGCTGATGCTGGGCGTGAGCTGTCGGAAACCTGTTGAGAGCTCGCTAGATCGTGAGATAGATTACGTTCGCCAGAGCCCATGCTGAGTGAGCTTGACTTTGCCCACGGGTTTTGGAAGAGAGCCGGGGAGGCTAACACAGGCTCCGATGTCTCAAGGTTTGAATCGAAGGTATCATTCGCCGCCAACTTGGGTATCGTACCAGCATCTGATGATCCAAGTCTGGACGCTTCGGTATGGCTCGCTGACATGGAAAGCTGGGAGACACGAAACCCCTGTGATTGGCCACGCTGGTGATCGAGAACGTAACACTCAGGGCTAGAGGTGCTAGCCGGGCTTGCATTTGCCTTCGGAGATTCAATATTACTAGGCGATGAATTTCCCCGAGAACGGTTGACAGGCGAATCCTTGCTAGAAACGGTCGATTGAGACCAGCGATTCAGGCTACCGAGGCCTTCTTGAATCCCATTAGAATCGGTTTGGGTTTCCGAATTCGCGTTGGTCGTCCGCTCTGGTATCAACTCGGGCATTGTTATAATGATTGTGGTGGAGCTCGTGGTGTTTTCAGGGACAGTGAGTTTGCCTTGGTTCAACGTTGTCTTCCACATGAACGTCTGTGCAGACCTTTTTTCATTTCCCAATAGCTGCCAAGCGAGAAGTAAGAGGTGGCTATTCTGCGAGGCAACCACAAGTAGGCATATATAGATTGTCGATGCCTGAACTTAATATATATTCCTCGGTTCTGAGCGCCTTGCTCAGCGCATCGTTGTTTAGCGCAGGATGCAATGCGTTCACGGACAGCGCATTGCTTCCAGGAGACAGCCAGCGAGCAGCGCAATCAAAAGCAACGTACACTTTAGGGTAGCCGGTCGCAATTGCAGTTCAAGCGAGGCGGCAGAGACCGGAGCAAGGAGATAGTTAGCCAGGCGATCAAAGTGGTCACTTCGGCAGGAATCGACGGACGGCTAAGAAACATCAGAAGCGTGGTGATGGTGAGTTGGAAATTCGGCACGGAAATATATCAGGGACGATAAACTGCAGAAAGAATTGGAATTGTGTCAATTGCCGTTTATTGGGGAGTGGGCAAAAGCCAGCCAACAAGATTGCGCAGAAGCTGTCTATAGGTAGCCTCAGACGTACCACCGGCTTGTTTAGCAGATTATCGAGCATAGAGAACTGATACCGTATAGTTTTGCACGTAAAAGATGAATTCGAGATTGAAAGCGAGATCTAGCTTGAATAAGAACGCCCAGCTACAGGATGGTGGGGAAAAATATACGAAATCTCAAGACATGATTATTGATAGTGGCATCATTATTGGCGATGGGAGGCGGTTCAGGGGAGAGAAGCGGAGGTCTGGTCAGTGGTCAGTGTCACCCTGGTGGTTGGACAATTTGCGGTGCGGAAAAAGGGGGCAGTGGGGGTGTCGATGTCTGGACTATCAGGAGGGAAATTCTTGGAAGTACACTCAATGATGTTATTTAAGCTACTGAAATTAGTGTCGGAGTCTATTACACTATACTGTTCGGTCTCATGCAAGCTTTCCCCAGTCTAATATGTAGTCCACTCTGTAGCAAACTTGTGTTCTTTTTACCTACGTTATGTTTTAGTGATGGTCCTGCATTGCCAAGAAAATAGGTATACTTTAAATTACTCGATATGGATACCTATGTCCCTTAAAGGTGTGGCGCTAGTGCATATATGATTCGTGATTGATTCTCCAGGTCGGTTTTAGATCCTAAGATGCTATAGATGTATATTTTATCTACTGGTGATTATTGCCATTCTGCCACTGATTTAGATGATAGACAAGTTTAGTGCATCTATAAGTGCCCTTTGTAAGTATTAGTGCTATGACTATCAGGTGTGTACATCAGGAGGATCGGAGAGACTGGTATCTGACTGTATCCTTAGAAACAATACCTTGCTCATGGACAGGAACGGTCTATCTTTTCTATAAAAAGCAGCATACCGTCGCAATGGCGATAATATTCTGGCTTAGCAGCATCATCGCTCTTCTGCCCCACCTGAAAAATTCCCTGACGTTGGCAGTTGTACCGGGCACGAACAAGAACCGAAAGTTGATGGTGAAATCGATATGGACTATCTAATCTGAATATCAAGTGACTGACTGTTCTCTTCGCCCAAGCGTATACTACCATGGTACATATGCATCACGATCGAGGAATCCCCTGTTGAAGGAGATAACTAGTCTCTTTGGACAGCCATTGTCATGTAATTGACGGCAGGTTGCAGGCTCGACGCTATCCGATGGAGAGACATTCGTGTCCACGGACATATTGGCAAGACCACTCCAACAATTTATCGGGCGTTGAACGGATAGAAGAACAAAGGTCGCTACAAAGCCTAGTCTATGCCGTCTATTCCCTGCGTTGGAAGGTGGTCAGTAGATGACATTAGCAAGAACGATGAAATGGTTGTCGACAGATGTGAAAAATAGCCAGCAATTCTGGCGAGCCATGGGCAGGCCCTCATAACTGCAACCAAGGTATTATTGCGTTATGTTGGAACTTCTCCCGGCCCTGTCATTAGTAGGAACGACATTCAAACCAGGACATGAAGGCCGAATATATGGATTTTCCTGTCGAACCCATCTCCCATCGAACCCTCCTCACGTGTAGAATTTGATCGAGCCCGCAGGAGAAGGCTCGGCCATAAATACATCCTATTTGTATGTTCTCCATCAGTTAATGTCAAATTGTATGCCAATACAGGCTCATAACTGAGAAGAGATCCGGTCTCATGAAAGCCAGAATTATGGGCGGCATGGCATCGCATCGGTGTTGCAGGCAACAGATACCTTTCTCTGCACATAGCATCTTCCAACCTGTCTAAAACAAATCACCTAGAAAGTTGCTTCCTACACCTTTCCAGCAAGCAATTTGTGACGGAGACGATATTACGGAAGCCTTATTTGAAACGACTTCTTGTGTGTATTTACCCGATGTGCCTAGGCAATCCTACAGAGTCAACAAATCTGAACGAACTTGCGAGATGTTTCAGCGCTTCGGCTCCCCCGCAAGAAGATGCTTATAAATTGGCTTCTGTGCCAGGAGGCTGGGCTACTTTCAAGAACGGCAACAAAAGGCTAAATCCTCCACGACTGTAGGCCGGGACGCGGAGCTCAAGGGCACTCTAGCATTTGAGTCCCTGAAGACAGTACCTCGAATTGTGGATGCAATTGAGGCAAACAATGCCTGCTTGGGAGAAGACTGGAAGTGCCTTTCAAATCACTGAAGGATAGAAGCTCATGAGCCTGTGTATGTCTACACCCTGTGAGCAACACGGAAGGTTATCGCAGCGCGGCCTCCACAATCTTTCCTTTCATTCTCTTCCACTTCTCCTCTGCAGCTTTTTCAGCGCACACCATTTGTACAATTATAAACAGAGAAATATGTATAATTCATCCATTGTGGTTCCTGAGCCAAATAAAAGAGCTTGTCCTAAGTCTAGTCTTCCTCACTGGTTGCTTCAATATTCTTCATTGAATATTTGCTCTCAGATTCCGCGCTATGGTCTGTTTCATCACTATCATCCCCATTTGGCTTTTTCTTAGCCTGAGGATAATCTGGCCGTGGCACAAACTCCCCGCTCTCTTTAAGCGCCATTTCAATATCTGGTAATAATGTTACAAGAACAGAGAACTGGTCAATTGGTAAAGAAATACCCTATAGTGCAAGTCAGTTGAGGTGGGACAGCGCCTCATGTCAATTTCATTTTACCTTTTTCCCGGGGAGCTCTTGCCCATCCTTCTCGTAGTACTCTCTGATGTTGACGAGTGTCTTCCCTCGAAAGGAGGAGATAGTGACACGACGCATTTTAGAAAGCTCCCAGAATTTGTCTCCATTTGCATCAACTTTCCAGTTCACTGCGTTGAGCATGTTGTGAGGTGATGAACTCATTGATGCTTCGGTTTTTGCTTTCTTCTGCTGGAAGTTTTCATTGTTGTTGCAGTCATCGCTGACACTTGGCAAGCGCTTCCCGGGCCCAGACGGCATCCCCAAGAGCTGGTCGTGGATAAATGGAGAAAGAATCAAGAATGGATACCGTGGTAGTATGAATAAGAGAGAACTACAATTTAATTGTCGATAGTGGTTTGAAAAGCATAACTAGCGATTCTCTAGTACCTTTCATATAAGATGATTCAATGGACGCGTGAATATAAGACGCGTCATATCATGTGAGAAATAATGGAGTAGCAAGGACTAAGTGGGTCCTGATCTCCCAGCTGGGTTTAACGCCTTGAACTAAACTCTGAGGTCCACCTATGTTGTATGTACTGTTAAAACTTGTAGCTCCATAAGTCTTGTATGTCTTTTAGATACGCAGATGAGAGATCTATCACACTACTATAAAATATGTAGAGGTACTTTTCCAACTTCCACAGCTAATATTGATGCTATCTAGTAATATATATGTTCAGAGCTTTGAGGAACGAGTATCAAAAGATTTAAGCCATTTTTCTACTTCCACTATGCAATAATGTGTACATTCGAACAGAAGAAAGACAACTAAATCTCTAGCTGATATTCAAAGATCTAAGATCCCTATTGATAAAGGATCATATGCTCCTTCTTACAACCTTTTGGTCGGGTTGGAGTTGTGTAGCTTTTGATATAAGAGTTTGCCAACAGGTGATGCAAATTTTGAACACGCGAATCTGAACATGCGAAACACCATTTAATGTTCAAATTCACCTATTCAGACGTCATCCTAATGATAATTCCTGGGCAACGTCTTCCACTGATCATCCGGCTAAGAAGGGAGAGAAATAATCATCAGCCTCACACCATTCTCGGATGGATCAGAAAGTCAGAGCTCTCAGAGCTTGCAAAAGAATGGAGTAAACAAAACCGCGTGCAATCATTTCGACCTGTAGGCAATCAAAGATCCTCTCGAGTGATTCGCGACTAGCAGCGGCCCCCATGACACTTGTAAGCGCCTGCGGTAGCCCCTTAAGGACAAGTGTTTTTCTCGCAGTTTCCCTCATACGCTCCTTTTCCGCGCTGCTGGGCGACGGAGGCCAGGACTCCAGCTCCTCTTTCGTCGGCAGGACATTCTCGCGGAGCTTGGCCAGATAGGATGCGATTGATGCATCCGAGGTATTAGCATCAATCATGGTCTCCTGTAAGAGAGTGCGAATCGTCTCTAAACTTGGGCTTCCGGGGCGTAAAATATACGTCTTGGCTGCGTTCAGAAGTGTTCTCCTGATGTTCCATGCGGATGACAATGAGTAGAGTTCATTGATAACCGCAAAGATGAGCTCCACAGCTATTTGTGTCTCCTCCTGGGAGATAGGGCTTTCTTGACGCCGCACCGTACTTTGACCATCTGACGCTTTCTGCTCCTCCTTCGGTCTTATGCGGGAACCAATGTTAGCTCCACCATCAGAGTCAGACAAAGGCCCCTGGAGATGATTACTCTCGAGTTTTGAATCGGAAGATGCAAGATCTCCAAACCTTGGTATAGTAGAGTCAACAACGCTTCCGCTTCCAGGGCTAGGAGGGACTTCCTGAGAACTTGAGGACTCGGGGGTAGGGACAACAGCTAATGAATAACGCTCTGTCTTATCGTTCTCGCTAACAGGTCTCTTCGGCCCGTTCACACTGTCAGAGACTATACTCTCGTAGTTCATTTGTGAGATGGATCGAGTTGATAGGGAACGGCCATGGTTTCCTTGATATCCTCTGGAGCTGAATGATGTTTTTTTGCCGTTCGCTCCCCCAAACACCCCGGTCACACCACCAATGACTGCTTTACCACCTTCAGCAACGCCCTTTGGTGCGTTAGTCAGAACACCTAGCATACCTTTGCCCATGTTTTCGAGCGCCAACGAGGTGGGAAACGGAAACCCAGATTTAGCTGAGGCATCGCTGGCGCCAGGATCGAGGCGGTCATCCTTCTGCAAAAACCGTTTCATTCTCTCGCAATCCGCAAGTGCTTCATACTGAAGGGCATCCTTAAGGTATCTCTCCAGATTACGCACTAGGGCCCCTTTTGTCTCCCCCTTCCAAGGTGGCAAGGCAGGGTGGCTTTCCGTGAAATCCTGTATCTTATTAAGCCTTGCTATCGTTCCAAGGGTGCCGTGTAGTGATTCAAAATCTGCATAATTTCTGAAAATCATCCACCCAGTGCGACGTGTGGCTGCTGGCTCGATTTGGATCAAATAACTCGATGTAGGCTTTGACCGAATGGATGCTTTTTCACTAGCTTCAGAAAGCTCCTCTACTGAAACGGATGCATGATGAAGAGTCGTGACAGGTGATTTTTTAGATGGGGAATCCGATAAATGCGAGGCTGGCGGTGCCATGCATGGGTCTGTAGGTTGAACTGGAGGATAATGTTTCGTGGACTCTATCTTTGTCAGATCATAATCATTCCGAATCTCTGCGGCGTCTTTGGCCTTCGGTGTATGGATTGTTGCCTCCTTTCCTTGGGTCCCGACAAGCGAGTGGCGCGGCAACATGGTTGACTGGGAATCTGAGGACTGCACATCTTCAGGCGAACACAGATGAGCGGTTCGGACCTGCAAGTCTTCTGTCTGAACCGTGGCGCCTCCTGGTGGATAGATTGGAACCTCAACGACCTTGGTCGTAGGAAGAATTCCATAAGTATTAGAATGTCCAGCAGGTTTCCCCTCAATATCTGACTTGCTAAACGGAACTGTTGTAGACCTGTTCTCTTCGTGGGCGCCTTCGACCGCGACCACTTGTTCCTTGGCCCCCTCGACCCCCGCATCAATGGCGTTCAACAACTCCGATTCACCTTCCTTTAAAAGATGAATGATCCAGCCATTGACCGTCTCAGATCGCGAAAGATTGGAGATTGCCGACTCTAATACTAAACCGGCCAGAATCTCGCGAAGGAATGCCCTCAGCACGGAACAAGCGTACGCTCTTGGTTCCAAAAACCTGGATAGGATGTCATCTGCTACCATTTTTAATTTCAATCGCTGCTGCTGCTCCGACAAAATGTTCGCTAAACTGCTTTCCGGATGTAAATCCAGGTACCGTTTGACTGCATCTTCTGGCGTCAAATGGCCCTCGACATGCTGGAACGCCGCTGACAATTCATTCAAGAGCACGATAACCATAGAAGAAGAATTTGTAAGAAACTCCAAGAATGCATCTGCCGGCCGTTTTCGAGAAAGATGAGAGGACAGAGAAATAATAAAGTCTCTCAACAATTTCCGGCACGAGAGAGGGAACATTTGCTCTGCTGGCAATATGGGTTTATACCAGTGACTTGTATTCTGTCAGAACGTGTGGAGACATATGTGACGCGAACATACTTTACATAGTCCTTTATAACAGCATTGGTCAATGACCGCAATGCTGCCGCTGTCTTGGGCGGAAAACCAGAGAAATCTAGCTCAGGCTCACACATCCCCTCAGCAGCTTCGGCAATAATCCCGCCGTTTGATTTTGGTTCTGGAGGTTTGCGACTCGATAACTCCAGCAATCGGTTTGCTATGTTCAGAGAAAGCTCCTTCCTCCTATAGATACTGGAAGTACCCGTTGGATCCCCCCTAAGACCAGTATCGGCTGCCTCCCATGATGCATGTATAGCGACACCGGCCACCAGCCCAATCAAAAGCAGTCCAATCCTGCCTAGAAGAACATAAGTTACTATCGCCAAGGACGTAACAAGCCAGGTCAATGTTAAATTATCGGCCGATGAGAGGAAACGTAGCATGTAATCAACTGGCTCCTGTGATGGGGTAATGGTAGGTATCAAATCACTGGGTCGATTAAAATCGTCATGACGTGAGGTCAGAAGACAGTCAGCGGCATCCCGGACATCGGAGCGAGTCTCGCTCGAGGGAGACGGAAGAGGCCTGTCAATGGAATCATCCATAATGACTTTCCTCGGGTGAGGATGGCATTAGCCACGATTGTGTCGGGTCTATTAACGACTTGGGGGTCGTAGAAACGATCAGTTGAAACAGATTAGGGTTTTTGTGATGGGTATAGGCTAAAAGCTGGGCCAATTTCTCTGGAGCCAGAGACTGCGTTTCCACCCATCGCGTTCATACAGAGCTTCCTCAGTACGAGCTCTAAATACTCAGTAAATGACGATACCTTCCCATTTTTGGTCCCAGATAGTGATTATATAATATGTCACGCGTTGCTGACAGCCTTTCATGGTATGGGTAATATCACGTGAGACCGAAATGAGGTGGTGCTGGTTAATTATGATGATGTGTCTTCCCATATGTATCAGATCCATACTTGTTATTGGTCCATTGTTCAGGAGTCTCATTTGGGTGCGACCAGGAGGTGGAAATAATTAGAATTCTATAGCTTAACAACAGACTAGATGGTTTATGTGCCCATTCTTTATTACCTCACATCTTGATGAGATGGTGAGGTATCTAAAGCTATCCAGAATGGGTTTATAATCTCCGCTATCCGAGTGAATCCAGCATTCAAAGAGCATGTAATCATGCCAGATGCAAAGAAGACGGCGGGCTTGTATAAGGACTTGGCGCATAGCCATCGAGCTATTCTGTTATGTTTCCCCAGCGCGCAAGACGCTGTCGGCGAGTCATGGATAATCAAGAGAGCTGTCCTCAAGTGGTTCTGAGGTATTTCGTGTGTGAACCTTTGGCAACGATAGTCATCTTCCCCGCCTCTGATTTTTTGGAAATAATCACTGTCGTGAAACCAAGTGTCTTCCCAACCTTATCCGCACAGCCTTCAATCTCAAGCCAGTCCCCTGTCGTGGCCGTTGACATGTAATTGACATGGATGTCGGTGCTCACACCTGTAGAGTCATGGCCACAGGACGCGATGGCAAGCCCACCAGCCCAATCAGTGACACATGCGGAAAAGGCACCGTGCAGTGTGTTTTTGGAATTCAGATGATGAGGAGCAACACGAAGGCGAGCATTAACTTTCCCCTTTTGCGCGCTATAGATTTCAACGTCGTTGAGGAGGAACGCGTATATTGGGCTGTTAACACGGATACGGTCCCAGACATTTAAGACCTGATGGAGCTCAGTGTTCATAATGAATGTGGTTTGTTAGTTGTTATGATTGCGGCATTGATAGGGGGGAATAATCATCCAAAAAGCGTTGGACGATAGATAGCTGAGAGAAAAATTTTTTCCATCCCTGTCGAGGAGTGGGTTGATTTGAAGTTATGTTTAAGCCTTAGGGTTATCACCTAGCGCATGCCTAACAAGGTAAAGTCTGAAGTCTGCAATGTACGTAGGTACAAGGACATCACTCTTAGCAAAGAGCCTACCTAAGTAATCATCTGGAACGCGTTGTGCGAAACACGCCCGATTTATTTCTGGTTCGACCTTACTCAAAATCGCATCCTTTCAGTAGATCCATGCCTGGTTAGGTGTTCGTTTCGTTTGTTCATCAGCAGGAACAATACATCCACAAGCCTGTAATGGGACTTAGAACAACACTTTGATGTAAGTCACTTGTCTATTCTTCATTCCTCATCAAAATAGAACACCCGACAATGTAATTTTGATAGTAAACTTTGAATCTCTCAAATACACGGCGTATTCTACATGCTGCCCAGCATCATCCTGGAGCCATCATAGGGGCAGTATCATTGCGATTATCGTACATGACATCACCAATTCCTTTAGGGTCTATCACAGGTATACCGCTGAAAATCTTGATTGCAATCGTTCCGGTCCAACTTAGACAGGCAAAGCTCCCACGGAAAGGCTTTGGTGTCGCCGGTGTAAGGCAACGTATCTTCGTCTCCAAGTGGTACAAAATAACAGAAGCAAGGACTGGTCTACCGCCTAGTCCAGGCTTTGCTTGAGACCGGAAGCAGATCGAGCGTAAATATAGCGAGAAGAGATCGACAACTTCGAGCTGGGGAAGAATCAGTCCTTGACACTTCGATGCCGACCGTTTCTTGACAGCATCTGTGAAAGCATGAAGTGGTTTACATCCTCATCGGCCCAGTATGTCAAATGGCTGGCAATGCTTGCAATCAGAGATATATCGAATGCACCCCTATTGAAATGTATTAGCATCCTGGGCGTGGGTTCGAGGGATTCAGACAGTAATGTAAAGATCCTCGATAGCTGGAGGGAAGAAAAAAATAACTTACTCCTGGATGCTGTAGTCAACTCGTCCATTAGTATTGAGTGCCCTCATTTTAGCATCTTCCATCTTCAACCCCCTTGGGTCCTCGCTCTCTCGGCCAACGGCGGACTCAGTGGCCGCGGAATGTAGAATGTCATTGTGATGACTAGTCTTGGTTCTGTTGGTCCCTTCGTAGAGCGTTTCTAGATTCGAGTCAATCAGTGTACGGTATCTATCGGCAGACCCTTCTTGACTATCAACGCCCGAACCAGACCGAGAAGAACCATCCTCTCCAAGAGAAGAGTTAGCCAATGATCCTCGAGGCATTTGAGTCCCGGTAGCAATCACTGTGGATTGTGAAGTTTCCTCCGAACCAAGGCCGAGGCTGCGGTTAAGTAGACTGCTCGCGACCCCGGTTGCGAAATTGGTCCATAAGGTTCCAACACTCTGGCCAACACGACTGCCAATCATGGATAGGCTTTGCCCAGGAGCTGCCCACAGGCTCTTCTTTACCGATGGCAAGGGCTGCGGCTTGAGCGACGACATTGCCGGCGAGATTAGCGGCTCAATTCGGTAACTAACGGGATCAGAAGGGTGAAATATGTTGTAGAGTTGTCGGCACTTCGGTGACGATACGATAGTCGGCCCTCCACTCGGCGCCGTGCTCGCCTGAACTGGTGCGCCACGGCTCGCGGAGGAAGAAGACGTTGGGTTCCGATGATCACACTCCTCCTTGGACCTCTTGATTTTTGCCCGGTCGATCATAGATCGCCCAGCAATGGTGTTTCCTTTTATCATCTGGAAAAGGGCAATTGGAGACCCCAAACAAAATAATTCTTCGCAGTCAAAGTCGAGCAAAATGTCCTGAGACCCGACTCGGTCCATCCTCCTTTCTCCGGAGGTGGGAGGAGTCGACGGTTGGTGGCATAGGATATCAAACAGGATCGCGCTACCAAGTGAATGACCACAGAGGCTCACAGAGCCCTTGAATGTCGGATTTCGCTGCTTGAAGAGTTTTAGAATCCGATTGCACTCCTGCTTAACTATGGTAGAAATGTGTTCACAATAAGCACTTTGGTAGAGGAGTACGTCCATTGCCAAATCAGAAATGAGATTCCGGACTGCGGGAACGCTGTCAAGGGTAATATCGTTCAATCCGGGATAAGAACTGTCGTCATGAAAGTCTGCATCGGCTAAATCAAGTTCTTTACGATTCTGCCTCACTCCTCTGTAGGGAAAATCAAGGAGGTGTCTCCAGCAGCTAAATCCAATTAGTACGAGAGCTCTTTCGAGTGAATCCAGGACAGTATGATGGTCATAATCCGCAGTTGAGCACTTGACAGCTGCCGAGGGTGGGTTAACTCACACCGGAAGTACTTGAACGCGGCAGTTTTTTTGACTGTCTGAGAAACTAGAGTTCAAGGCTTGCAAATCAGGAGAAGCCTTATAGACGCTCTTCATGGTCTTCCGAAGAACATTCACATCATGAATAAAGTTGATGCTTTCTAGCCGCAACCCAAGTCGCTGGCCTATTCCATGTGTGACAAGGACCAAATGGTCAATCTGCCGCTCTCTGTCCTCTTCATCTGCTTCCCTGGAGTCTTCCATTTCCTTCTCTTCCTGCTTCCGCGCTTGCTCCTCAAGCTCAGCTGTATTTTGAGGTTCACCAGCAAGGGACGACATCTGTCGTTCCAGAGTTGACCTCGGATCATCCTGATTAGTCACTTTCTTCCTCCCATCCTCATTAGGGCGTGTGTCTGAAGAAACTTCCGAATCAGACTTGACCTCGTGGTCTGTCGAGGCTGCACTAGGGGTGTCGGAGGAAGATTTTGTACCAACGCTATGATCACGACTCTTCACAGCCGATGTTTCCTTCTGTCTTTTAGTTTCGATAAAACCACGCACCACTCTTGTACCTGGTATACCGCCCAATTTCTGGTACACGGTACTGCTCATTCGTGACATGAAATCGTCATTCGCCAACAAAGCTGTAGAATAATCCTGATATGTCACTATGCAGTTCATGTAAGCACCAAAAAGACGATAGTGCCGAGGCTCGTTTACTCGGCCAGAAGTTGCATGTCCAGCCTGACCAGTAAGTGGCCGCGAAGCACATGGTTCGGGTGTGCATTGCAACCCAGACTTGTTCACATCTGATCTATCTGCATGCTGAGGGGTTGGGTTTGCAACGGTCTGCGGGAGTCTGCTTTGGTCATTTTCCAGGCGCCATGGTTTAAGTTTGAGATATCCTTCCTCAAGCTGGGTGGCCAGGTTTTCTTCGCACGGCTTGAAAGTAGACCCCTCTTGGAAGAACCATGTACCCCGGCGCACTTCATAGGTGGGACCTATCCAGTACGCCGGTGTGAGCTCCCTTCGTTCAATGTCCACGTCAAATAGGTTGTCCTCATTGACAGGCACTGTAAATAACCCTTTCCTTGTTTCGCGAAGTAATTCACTCTTTCGTGTTTGTTCTTGAGCAATCTCGACGTCCGAGAGCTTTTGGAAAGTGGACTCAATGGCCAGGGAATCTTTCGACGAAAACGGGACAAACTTCTTGGGCGCAGGTAAGGGTTTCGGTTCTTCCTTCTGGTGTTCTGAGAGTAGTGGTTTCCGTTTTGGTGAGTCAACAGCGTAAAACCACCTCACCCTCAGCAGGGGACAATCCGGAGGGTAGTGGCGCAAGCTAAGTCTATGCCTGTGTGTGATTGTATGATCTTCGCCTTGAGATCTAGGAAGAACGTCTGGTCCATCGGTGTTGGGGGTATTCTTGGTGTTTCTTGATGCATTCCAGGAAGAGATGGCTCCCAGAAAGGACCCTTTCTGATTTTCCCTGGACATGAGGCCCTGGAGACCCCGAAAGATGAATGTGCGGGCCAAGGTGATCGTGATACTACTCAAATCCTTAGTTTGGATGAGAGGATAAAGACGCAGAATGAGGTGGCATTAGATGCGCCCGTATCGATGATTAAGAGTGTTAGGGATCGGGTATTGGTATGAGAGCTTCTTCGGCAAGCTAAACAGCGCAATATAATTACAATGGCTGCAATGGAAAAAAGAGCAGTCAGTCACTAAGGTATGTTACCTTTTATGGGAGGGACAAAACACATGGAGCCTAGTAATGGCTAAAGTGCCAAGATTGCGCCCTCTTGATGGTCATCGGATCGTCTCAGAAAGAAATAGATATTGAATGTAGAGAGGTATAACCTGAATTACCAATGCGTGGATCTAAATGTATGGCCCGCATGCGTGGTGGGATATCAGCAAAGAGCTTACCTATAGCGCACCTGAAAAAAATGGTGATACAGATTATCTGTAGGAGCCTAAGGTAAGGTACCCTGTATGTTAATACATGCCCACCTCCGAGATCACCAAAGGCCTCTTTCGTAAGATTACAACTGTATGGTACTCCTCGCACGTTGGGTAGTAGCAGAAAGCCCACCTCACTTCATGCGTCATCGTTTGACTGGTCATGTGATGACGTCGCCAGTATGAAATAGTCATTAGCGACGAACCAAAATGCATAAGTTTCAAGGGAGAGGATCGAACTTTTGAAGTGAATCTTAACTTCTTGTTCTATCCGCCTAGCAATTAGTCAATGGTTAATCACTCACCAGTATCAGCCTCCTATTTAATTTGAGGCGTGTTGATGTCGTTATTGTTGCCTCAAGTACTGCGTAATCCGTAAATGTTTCCATAAGCCACAACCCCACCCCGCTTCTCAACCTCCCGCTTCCAGTTCCAGGGGTATCCGGAGATTAGGTAGCTTTACTCATTGTCACTCTCTACCAGCTGCCTGAAACCACGCAACGCTCAGCTCGACAGCCCCGATTCCTGCGATAATCTCGCGGCTGGGGGAGAAAACTTCACTCTTCCTGCTCTCTCGTTCTGTTTGCCTTCTTCCACTTATACTCTCGTTCTCATTCCGTTCCGTCTTCACATCCTTTCTTGAAGTCATCTCGGGGCCAGATCTATTCTGGTCTTCTTAAGGCTCCATCCACAGGCCGAGCATATCGGCTCATCGAGAAGATGAACGTTCTCAAGCTTCAGAGGTTCGTATAATCCCTCTTGTTTATCATGTGCCTCGCCGTTCTTCTCAACAGAGACCTTCACACAGCTTCTTAGTTTAAGGCTTTCTCACATGGGTCACGTCTAGGAAATATCCACACTTTGACCAAAGTGAAATTTTCTCCCTTCAGGATGCATTCAGAAAACTGGATGTTGACGATAAGGGGTATCTGGACGAGGCTACTGTGATCAAGGCCACCCAGCAGTCCGAACGTCAGCCGTACGACGTCGTGCGCCAGGCTTTGAAGGAAGTCGATCTCGATAGCTCTCGTCGAGTCGAGCTCGAAGATTATGTAGATGTTCGTGTTTGTATCTTCATCGCTACCGGGACCATGAGAAGCTAAAAACGTATTTCACAGCTCATTTCAAGACTCCGCTCTGCTGCAGCGCAAAATAGAGCAACTGCCGGCCCGAGTGCGGCTCCAGGGATACCCGAGATTGGAAGGGGTGTGTCTCGACACGTCTCCAAAGGCAGCGTAGGAGGACGGATTCACGTTCAGGGCTCTTCCGCGAACGTCACTCATACTATCAATGAAGATGAAAGAACTGAGTTCACCAGACACATCAACGCTGTCCTTGCTGGGGATCCCGATATTGGCCATCTGCTACCATTCCCCACTGACACTTTTGAGATGTTTGATAAATGCAAGGACGGATTGGTCCTAGCAAAACTTATCAATGACAGCGTCCCAGATACCATTGACGAGCGTGTCCTGAATAAGCCTGGGAGAAAGATCAAGGAACTAAATGCATTCCATATGACTGAAAATAATAACATTGTGATCAATTCGGCCAAGGGAATTGGGTGCTCTGTGGTTAACATCGGAAGCGGCGATATCATAGAGGTCCGCGAGCACCTGATCTTGGGTTTGATTTGGCAAATTATCCGGCGAGGTCTTTTGGGCAAGATTGACATCAAGCTTCATCCCGAACTCTATCGGCTTCTGGAGGACGACGAAACGCTAGACCAGTTCTTGCGCCTCCCTCCAGAGCAAATCTTGTTGCGTTGGTTCAACTATCATCTGAAGAATGCAAAGTGGGACAAGAGGTAGGTTGGGCCGCTTTCAATATAAGAATTTCCTGCGAAATAATGCAGCTCGCTGACCTGTTTTCAGGGTGACGAATTTTTCCACCGATGTCAAAAACGGTGAAAACTACGCTGTCCTCTTGAATCAGCTGGCTCCCAATTTGTGTTCGAGAGCTCCGCTTGAGACTCGGGACCTGCTTGAGCGAGCAGAGCAAGTTCTGGCAAATGCAGAAAAACTAAACTGTCGAAAATTCCTGACTCCTTCGTCTCTTGTTGCTGGAAACCCCAAACTTAACCTTGCATTTGTTGCCAATCTGTTCAACACGATTCCAGGTCTCGACCCAATAACTGAGGAGGAGAAACTCGAGGTTGAGGATTTCGACGCAGAGGGAGAAAGAGAAGCTAGAGTGTTCACCTTGTGGTTGAACTCGCTCGATGTCCAGCCCCCCGTCAACTCGTTGTTCGATGATCTTCGAGATGGTACCATTCTACTTCAAGCCTACGACAAAGTGATCCCTGGCAGTGTCAACTGGAGACATGTTAACAAACCGCCTAGTTCTGGCGGCGAGATGATGCGGTTCAAGGCTGTGGAAAACACCAACTATGCAATCGAACTTGGAAAGCACATCGGGTTCTCCCTTGTAGGGGTACAGGGTGCGGACATTACCGACGGACAACGTACACTTACGCTGGGACTAGTTTGGCAATTGATGCGGAGAGATATAACAAACACCTTGTCTAGCCTCGCGCAGCGAATGGGCAAGCGTGAGATCACCGATGCCGAAATGATCCGGTGGGCAAACGACATGTCCCGCAAAGGAGGCAGAACTTCGTCAATACGCAGCTTTAAGGACCAAACCATCGGCACGGGACTTTTCCTTCTTGATGTTCTGAACGGGATGAAGAGTAGCTATGTTGACTACGAGCTCGTCACGCCCGGCCGATCAGACGAGGAAGCGTACGCTAATGCCAAATTGAGCATTAGCATAGCAAGAAAGCTAGGCGCGACTATTTGGTTGGTTCCTGAGGATATTTGTCAAGTACGGTCTCGCTTGGTCACTACATTTATTGGTAAGTTGGGTCCTTCTCCCCACAGATGATGCCTACTAACTCATTTAAATAGGTTCTCTGATGGCCACATACGAGAAGATGCAATGATCAGCTCAGTACAATTTTGTTGCAGCTGAGACATAACATGAAACATGTCTGTCCCTGGTTCGCCAGAGATTCGGATATTTCAAGCCACCTTTATCTTGTACCTCATAACGTTACCACTTTGAGATGCATTGGTTACCTCGGCTCTAAGCTCTGCATGGATTATGATATTAGATGCAAAATTAGCTCTTCGATCCACATTATGTAGTGATGGTTCTTTTGTAATAATGGTTGTCTAATCTGACAGCAGTGTTGAGGATTATTCATATCTTAAGAGCCTGCATTGCGAATATCAATCTTACTAGTGAATAAAAATATCTATATCATAAGGTGGACTAGTGTTACTTTGAGCATTGTTCATAACAAAGATAATGGCTAAATAATAGATCTCTGCAAGTAATTTATTAATAGAATATTAATATCAGGGGTATCATACATGACCTGGAACTACCTATCCAGTGATCTTTCATGACTGGCTAGAAAGTAGTTGCATGCATTCACTATTATGATTAATGAATATATATAAAAATTAATCTCCCGGGCAAACCACCCAGCAGGGAGGATGTTGGAAGATGTTAGTAAAGAGGGCGATAGCTAAGACACACCACCTAATCTTACTGATGAACCACTCCTTATTAGCAACACTCCCCTGATGTTAATAGCAAGACTAGGCATCATATATCCTGTATGGATCCAAGTATTCTAATTTCCCTACTAGGTAGCAATATGGGATACCCTTGCAATAGGCATTTAACATGTTAGATTTTCAACAGTATTTAACCACACAGGTAACTAGACTACACTATTTTGCACTTGATTAATTCTATATAAGCTGTGCTTACCCTGCTACTCACTGTACATATAACTATAATCACCATTGTGATGTCCCCTACTCTGATTTTCTATGTGATTCCTAGTGCAACAAAGTATGGAGTAGAAAGAGCTATTTCTTACAAGATAAGCAATTTCCTAGCCTATAAAGCTATGAAGCTATCTAATCATGTAATGCCTACCATCATGCCGTAGGCCCTCGGGTTTAACTCCTGTATAGTCGAGGCAATCACAGGCTTCTCCTGCGAATTCCTCAAAGCAGATGGGTGCGTCTTTAAAGTAGAGAGGTGTGTCAACTAAATAGGCGGTTCTGTCTCATTGCGATACTCAGGAGTCAGGAGATATCTGGCTCCACTGGAAAAGTGGATAATGCGTACGGTGGCAGGGGTTTCGCCCGTTCCGCCAGGGAAACGGACACTGCCAAATCAGCCTTGAACTTTCAGGAGCCGAGAATCATGTATCGGATCAGAATGACTAAGAATAATGACAAGAACAAGCAGGAACTAAGCCATTGACCGATGATCGAGTCATGCCCGTGTTGACGAACCCAAGCCTCACTCTCATATATCCATGGAAAAGGGAGGTACTGGGTGTACGTGGCGCCTTTCGGCTTGAGCTCGAGATGTCACTTCTCATGCTACGGACACTAAGAACGACCCGTATGGAGCATTGTGAATGATCAAACATCGAAAATGTCAAACATCCATTTTATATACACTGTTTCCATACAGGAGTTGGTACTTACGGCTACTTCTACTGGACTATGACATCATGGGTCGGTAGCCGAAACGACCGATCGACGGAAAGGATATCGTGAAGCTTAGCCGTTCGTGATGGACGGTGAAAGGATGGCAATCGTTCTCTTATAGAATGCGATTAAGACGGATGATGAACGCGGATATCGGGGACACACGTAGGGACGACTAAATTGGCGCAAGTAGAATTAACGATCGCTCGACGTCCGGTCCGAAATGATTCGAGCTGCTGACCACAATAAATACCAATCGATGAACAAACAAACACAAGCCATGATCCGAAATAGGAGGGAGATAAAGGAAAATGATAAAGGAATCAGAGACGGGGCTGGGAAAGAGCAGAGAGCACACAGAGAGCAAAGCAACCATGAACGACCAGCTGTCCATTTCTTCCCTTTCCTTCGCATCGTCTGGTTGGTTTTGCTTCCAAAAATCTCTACATGGTCCCTCGCTTCTGGTTCTCTGTCGTTCACGAAGAGAACACGAATTGGGGAACAAGCAAAAACAAGAAAGAAGAGCAAGGAAAGAGAAAGAACAAAGGTATAAACAAGTAAGAGCAAAAGGCATGCGAACGTAAACAGAACGTAGGAAAAGAAAGTTACCCAGTGAACCGGTGTCTATTACCATTACCGGATCGGAAACCTGATTCAAACCAGTGTCGCCACGTCCTCGATAACCTTCCCGAACGAAACATTGATGCCGTCGCGGTTCTTTCTTGTCTCTAATCCGTGATCGCAAGCTGTCCAATAGCTATGCCATGAGAACCGAGGGGTCAACCTACTCGGCAGTATCTAGCTCGTCATGAGCCGAAGTCAGAGGATCCAAGGGTGCTGCCAGAGTTAGCTGCAGAATTCATCTTTGTCCCCTGATGGATTGGAAGTAATGTACCTTTCCTGTCTTCACCGTTCGGGCCGTTTTCGCGATCTTCTTCGCGGCGCTCTCTCTCATCATCACGACGTTCTCTGTCTTCCTTGACATCACGGTCCCTTTCATCAGGGCTTCGCGAACGGTCACGAGAGCGTTCTCGGTCCCTATCGCGACGGTCATAATCTCGATCACGGCGATCATAGTCTCGGTCGCGACGGTCATAGTCCCGGTCATGTCGGTCATAGTCTCTCTCGTATCTTTCATCCCTGCGAGGGGAATAATCACCTCGACTACGACGAGGAGATGGAGAGCGACCTCGACGAGGGGGAGTACGGTCACGACGTCGGTCACGTCCGGATTCAAAGCGCCATGAGGCAGACGGAGGAGTACGGGCCCACTAAGGAGAAATTAGTCTGAAGGGACAATGGCAGAAAGCCAAGAAACGTGCCTCTATCTTGAGCAGATCATCGCGCCCGATCCGCTTATTGTGCATCTCGTGATATGCATCGTCCGCATCACGGCGGCTCTCGTACTCGACGAAAGCAAAACTAGCCTCATCAGAACCATGGATAAGTATGAAAATCGAGGGAAACGTACAGTCTGCTAGACGGAGTACGCGGTGCTGGGATATCGCACCGAACGAGGCGTCCATATCTGTGAAAGTATTAGCTTCCGGATACGCCATGGAATAACAAACAAGGCAGATTAGGAGCAGGTGAAAGAGTACGAAGCGGAGTGTTTGTCTAGTCAGCAGGAAGTTGAACGGGGGGAAGTAGCAATGACGAATCGTAAATGAGGGAAAGCCGCTTTTTCTACTCTCATGATGTAGAAGCCTGAGTCTCAAAGGCGTCGGACTTCACTGAATGAAGTTCGAAGGTGGGTACGGAGACCGCAAGTTTCTCAGAGTGTGTAGCAATCGACGAGCGACACATACCGTTCGAATTCGTATGCGAGATCGCGAGCCCGGGTTCCGTGCCCGAAACCAGTGACATAAAGGGTGGTGCCTGGGCGAGACATCTTTTGACAATGTTGAACGAAGATTTTCTTTATAGAGTTCCAGTTGCTCAAGTCTGAGCTAGCTAGATTCACGTTGGGAAGATTCGTGGAAGAACAGGCTGACCAAGGAGAAGTGCAAGAAAGTGGTAGTAGTTAAAAGTTGTAGTGAGTGAAGTACAAGATGGAAAAGGAACTACGGGGAGGTGGATGTGCCACAAGCGAACGCGCCATACCTTCTGGACTACTTATGGATCACACTCAGATTGCAAGTACCTACTTATATTGCCAGTGAAACGCACAATCCGATCTTCTCATATTTCGAAGTATACAAGTATATTCTTGGTCCGGACTATGCTCAGGTAGTATAATCATGCAACTTTGCGACTCTTGAACTTTGAGCGACGGCTAAATAACCTAGAACAACCTAAGTATTTAACAAGCTGTACGAAGTAAGGTAGATTACAGGTACAATGGCCAATTGGCGATGGTGATAGGAAACCTGAACCGGCCACTTAGGTCCGACCGGCACCATCTGAACGGATATCAAGCGTGATGGACAGCTGTCCCAGGTCTCTGTGATCGTAGATCGAGTCCGCTACTTCGCGAGAGGGCTGAAATACGGAGTAGCTTCTGTAGAAGTCGTTCGATTGTCTTGCTTATCCGATGATGTAAATTTTCGGTGGGATTGTAGCCTTAGGCCACCATTACAGCAATCACCCAGAGGTGTTGTTTTGATAGTAACAGGTTGACACCGCATGCACCCTATATAAAGAGAGTTAGCCTAAGATAATCGGGATATCTTACTTCTCATGTGGGTTCTATTATATCTAGTAGTTGTGCATGGGTAAGGATCTGAGCCTTTTTGAGGTCTGTATCAACCGGTATACAGAGAAAGATTCTATCTCACTAGTGGGAATGAGGGCAAGTGTTTTCGTTGATTCAACCTTAATATCAGCGCCTCTAATGCCTCAGTACAATTCACGTCGGCTTCATTGGAAGTTGGGGTTATATAATTCATTCTTCCCTCACAGCAGGTTTGCGTCCCTCTCCGCGGCACTCATGCTGCTTTAGCTAAATGAAAAGCTTGAAGAGACTTGATCAGCCTGCAGTTCAGAACTTGAGGATCTTAGCAGCATCTGATTATAGTTGCACCTGTGCCCTTTCCGACTCTCTTGGACTTCATTCTCTGCCATTTCCTGATATATCTATATTTTTCGGTGTTTGTCGTCCACTCTAAATGTCGATCGTTCGCTTCAAAGAATAAATCCTCTATTTAAACCGTGCGCCAGGACTGGGACAGACGGCGCGTAAAAGTCGTGACACTTCGCTTTTACCACGAGCCATCTGTGGCTACGGACTTGAAAACTGAGCTTACTGTGATAAAATGAGCTTAGATCGGGATCAACGCAGGCGAGATGCTGACGTCAAAACGTCTGGGGAAACCGAGTCGCCCGAGCTCTGTCAATTGTCACCCTCTGGTCTCGTCAATGTGAGTTAAAGCGCTGCTATAGCTCCCATACCGCACTCTCCACCGCTAACATCTGTTTCAGGCACCACCACTGAAGAGCACACCGGTTTTGACCAAATCCAAAGAAAGGATATCCGACCCCGTTATCGCAGCATTCATTGCTGGAGGGGTAGCCGGTGCTGTATCTAGGACGATCGTATCACCACTCGAACGTCTCAAAATCTTGCTACAGATTCAGACTGTGGGCAGAGAGGAATATAAATTATCCATATGGAGGGCTCTCGTGAAGATTGGAAAAGAGGAAGGCTGGAGAGGCTTCATGCGTGGTAACGGCACAAACTGCATTCGCATAATACCCTATTCAGCCGTCCAGTTCGGGAGCTACAACTTCTACAAAAAGGTAGATTTCGGGAACTGATAGCAGGATAAATTGGGTTGTGGCCTAGATGCTGACCTTTATCTTTTTCCAGTTCGCGGAACCTTTTCCAGATGCTGAGCTGTCGCCAATCCGGCGCTTACTATGTGGAGGAGCTGCTGGCATCACTTCGGTCACCATCACATACCCTCTCGACATCGTCCGAACGCGACTCTCTATTCAATCAGCATCTTTCGCTGCTCTCGGTCAGAGAGGTACTGCCGAACAACTGCCTGGAATGTTCACAACTATGGTTTTAATCTATAAGAATGAGGGTGGTTTTGTTGCCCTCTATCGCGGTATTGTCCCCACAGTCGCTGGCGTTGCTCCATATGTAAGTGAAATCCGAACATTGATGAACAGGTGCTTATGAGATTAGGTGGGCCTCAATTTTATGACATATGAGTCTGTTCGCAAGTATTTGACTCCTGATGGGGATAAGAATCCCAGTCCCTGGCGCAAGCTACTAGCAGGTGCTATCTCAGGGGCTGTAGCTCAGACCTGCACATACCCATTGTAAGTCTTTAAAGAGACATTGCTTTTCCATTTTGGTAGTCGCGAATTAATACGGTCATAGTGATGTCTTGCGACGTCGTTTCCAAATAAACACGATGTCGGGAATGGGCTATCGGTATAAATCAATTTGGGACGCTGTGAGGGTTATCATCGCGGAGGAAGGCCTGCGCGGGTTTTTCAGAGGAATAGTGCCTAACCTCCTGAAAGTTGCTCCGAGTATGGCTAGCAGTTGGCTCAGCTTTGAGTTGACAAGGGACTTTCTTGTTGGATTTAGCGATGAGAAGTAATTATGGCCATTGTCTTCATGAAAGTTGTTAGCTGACTGCCATTTTCTTGATATTTATGATAATCATAGTAGGCTGGGAAAGTTTCATTGGAGGGTTAAGTAGAGGTAACTGGTTTCAACAACAAACAATAACTTGAATTAGTATGCGCTACTGCTTCACTTTCTAGGATATGATGGAGGTAAGATAGTATGAGTCTCCCTTAGATGATGGTATCCACGAATATTCTTAAAACCTCACCAAGCCAGACTTTGCACCATTGGCATTCTCTTGCACCAACCCTGTATACACACGAGCATGCATTTCCAGGCGGTTAATCTAAGCCCAGGGGTGCATTTAATACACAAGCATATATTTCTCGTAGACTTCCAACCGGTCAATTTAGGCCCAGGTGCGCATCTAAGGATTGGATATACATATGGCCATAGAGGCGATGGATCTCATCATTCTCTCATGTCCTTCAGGATTGGGGTTTATTGAACATTTCTGATACTACCAGGAGAATCTGTCTCATATCAGAAGTATTTGGGGTTAGTCACAGGCTCCGTTTGTCCCTTGCTATGTATGGTATAAAACCCATATAAAAAGCATTCTATTCATCTAAGAATCATCTCTCTATTATTTTAGATGGCTAAACATCTGTTATTGACTGACATACTTGATTACACCCTTATATGCTATATTCCACCCTATAACCATATGACTATTTGGTCTTAACGCTGAATATTTATATGGAAATGGTCTCGTTCAGAGCACTTGGCATAGCAGCTATTACCCTTGCTGTGGGATCGAATGCTCTCTACTGCAGACAAGTGGCAATGACATTGGATGGACAATTCCCTAAGAAAGAGGATTGCAACGAGACGTGCAATAAGCAGGCTGAAAAGGCAATAAATAATCTTAATGATCCCCAACTCAAGGATTGATTCATGCATGGCAGATGATGAGGCTCCACTACAATCTTTGCCTCTCAAACAGGAACAAAAAAGAGTGATGGTCAGAAAGTACAGATAATGTGCCTCTGTAGAATGGAGATCATGCTATGGAGAGTCCACAAGGACAAACAGAACAGCAAACTGTGTGATTCACGCGGCGACGAGGTGATAACCAGACTACTAGCGGCTGCGATTCCAGACGGCAAGGATGTTTCGAAGGCCGTGAAGGATTAGAAGGCACGAATGACAAGGTTCACTGCAAGCACCAATAGGTATGGAGTAATACTTGACAGATGTCCAGGTTTGAACGGAGAATACCAATGTATGCTTCAGGGCATAACCCCCGGGGGGCGCGGGGGGATGGAGGATGGAGGATGGCATGATATCAACAGCGTCGCCAGGAATGGAAGATCTTCCTTGCCACTCTTCTTCGGACTGATATCTCTGTATTGTTAGTTTCTTGATGAATGATATTACTTCCTTGCCTTCAATTTGGAAATGGGTAACGCCTTGCCAAACCGGACTTTACACTCCGAGCATTCTCTTGCTCTGGCCCTTGTACATACATATGGAGTAGATGATTTTCATTGAAAGAGTATATATGGCTCAGCATTATACATTGTGTAAACATATACTCATGAAGTGAGCATGTTCCTTAGGTATTTCAATCAGGCCTCTACCTTCAACTTCAGAGCTTATTTTACCTCCCTAGCACACATAGGAATATTAGTCACACTGTTAGTAAGTAACTAGTTAACTACCTACACAGGCACCATTGCTTACGTATAGACCAAGCTTTCTATTGCTCTGATGATGCTCTGTACAGATAGCTGGATGCCGAGTTTATTATATGCTCCAAAATGATCGTTGATCCTACATGGTCCTGGCTCTTAACATGGTCTAGACAGGTCTTAGGATCCAATGACATGGGAACATTTTAATGGTAGACATAAAATGCACCCTGGTCTATTTATTTTGTAGACTACAGTGTTCAGCTAGAATACACTGGCCTGGAATCAAGAAATCATGAAGGTATGTAATATAATGTAAAAACCTGCGCGGCAGAATAACACTAGGCTAGATGGAAGGTGGTAGGAAGGACAGATTAATGGACGGAAGAGAACAGTACACTAGTGGAATACAGGCCTCACGTACAGAGAAACAATAGAAATATTATTTAGAGAGTTTCTACTCTGTACTGGTCCATAAGATACTGTGTACCTCTCAATGTAGTACGTAAGGTAGTTACCAAGGTAGGTAAGGTATGTAGTCAGCCAAGGTAGACTGGATAATACATGTACTCTAAGGCACTAATAGATGTGGGACCCACACTAGTTGTAGGTCACGAGCTCTAACTTCTAGATTTGTACTAGTATAGGGCTCAACCCGCACACACCGTCTATCTGAAAATCATAGATCAAAAACCTCAACAGATTTACATTGTATACGGGCGCGACAGCAAGCCAACACCCAAGGTGTCCTATCAAATACAGCAGCCATGGGTATGTATATCCGTTCAAACATCAAGATTACATGCGTTTAAATTGTTTCGATTATCAACGCCCATAAAAGACAGGGAGTTTTAAAGGCTAACAGTTGTATCACTTCAGGTATCGACCTGGACCGTCACCATGTGCGCAGCACCCACCGCAAGGCGCCGAAGAGCGAAAATGTCTACCTGCAGGTCCTTGTGAAGCTCTACCGCTTTCTCGCCCGTATGATAATCTCTTGAATTCCTGACTTATAGAGGTGGTTACAATTGGAGGCTGATTTGAGTTCTCTGTTCTGCTAGGCCGCACGGAGTCCAACTTCAACAAAGTTGTGCTGCGCCGCCTTTTTATGTCGAGAATCAACCGCCCTCCCGTCTCCCTTTCGCGACTCGTTTCCAATGTCACCGATTCCCACAAGGGCAAGACCATTGTTGTGATTGGAACCGTTACTGATGACAATCGTCTTCTCACCGTTCCCAAACTCTCTGTGGCCGCGTTGCGATTCACCGCTACTGCGAGAGCCAGGATTGAGAAGGCTGGGGGTGAGACTCTGACTTTGGATCAGCTCGCACTTCGGGCACCTACTGGAGCCAACACTCTCCTCCTCCGTGGCCCCAAGAACGCTCGTGAAGCTGTCAAGCACTTCGGCTTCGGACCCCACAGCCACAAGGTGAGACGGTACCTCACTATCTTCTGTTAATCCAGGCATACTTATACTTGAACTAGAAACCTTACGTTCGAAGCAAGGGTCGGAAATTCGAGAGAGCTCGCGGACGTAGAAGGTCTCGTGGCTTCAAGGTTTAAGCAGGCATCTCAAGGAGTTTGAAGATGTCCCGTGGGTTGAGTTGATGTTGTCACATAAACCTATTGCCAAAAGTACTTGCACAAGAGCTCTTGCTTTCTTGCTATCAGATGTGGAGGAGCTTCTAACTCAGTAGGGAATGTGGCCGCAAAGCTCGCGCTGTTGAATCTGGAATTTCCGGATACGCTGGGCCTAGAGTAAATTACAATGAAAGGAATGAATTCTTATTGTGCCGATCGGGATCGCAAATCATTCAAAAATGAAGCCACTAAATAGCTAGATTCTCATGTTTCCACTTTTTACCTCCCTCTCCTTCAAAATAATCACCTGCCCTGTGTCCCTGACCCCTGAGCAGATACTTGTAGATAGTCAATCCATCTAAACCCACGGGCCCTCGCGTATGGATTTTATTCGTACTGATGCCAACCTCAGTGCCGAATCCGAACCTCATTCCATCTGCGAATCTAGTCGATGCGTTCCAGAAGACCCCAGCGCTATCCACACCACTCATGAAATACTCGGCAATCTCTCTCGACTCTGTCACAATGAGGTCCGTGTGTTTCGACGAATGTGAGTTGATATGAGAAATCGCATTCTCGACAGCTGAGAGCGGTGACGATGTTGAAGGAATGGTCTTGACAGCTAGGACAAGATCCAGAAATTCAGTGTCGAAATCCGAGTCGACTGCATCTTCTAGTAAATCTGCGGCTGGGGAGGATATATTTTTCAAGAGAGCAGCTTTCGATTGATTGTCGCAACGAAGACGGACTCCCTTGGCCAGAAGAGCCTCAGCGACACCGGGGAATATAGTTCCAAGGGCATCTTCATGGACCAACAAAGACTCCAATGAATTGCAAGCAGCTGGATAATCTGTTTTAGCATCAATGATGACTTTTACAGCAATTGCTGGGTCTGCATCAGCATGGAGATATGCAGAACAAAGACCATCAGCGTGGCCGAGAACCGGAATCTTGGTGTTCTCCTTGACAAATCGGACAAGGTCGTTGGAACCACGGGGTATGACGAGGTCAATCAAGGAATCCTGCGCTAGAAGTGACGAAATAACGTCTCTGGTTTTAACGAGCTGGACTGATGCCTCGGGTACGCGTGTTCCCGAGATCGCTTCAGATATCACTTTTGATATGGCGATGAAGGACTCAGTCGACTCCTTTCCTCCTTCACTCAAGTCAGCAATGCGGAATCCGCCATCGATCATGCACAAGTACCTTTCAGAATGGCAGCATTTCCTGATTTTATGGATAGTGCCGCGATATTCGCGATCACCTCAGGACGGGCCTCGAATATTATAAGCAAGACGCCAATAGGACAGCTCACTCTCTCCAGGATGAGACCATCGTCCAGTAGCGTCCTTAGGGTCACTCTCCCCACTGATAGACTGATTAATATGATGTGTATTCGGCCAATTCATGTACACACCTGGGTCTTCCAGATCCCGTACACTAAGAATCCCCTTTAGCATGTCGTCATATTTCCCAGGTCTGGACAGGTCGAGCCTCTTGAGTACACTGTGGCTGAGGCTGCCATTATTAGCCGCTTGGCTTGCTATGGCAACATCCTTTGCGTTGGCATCAAGGATGAAATCTCGATTTCTTGACAGAGCATCGTGAAGCGCTGTCAACGCATCGTTGCGGTCAGTTGTGGGCAAAGTCGCGAGTTGACGAGAGGCTAAGGACGCAGTCCTCGCGATATCAACTGCGGGGGAGTCGGTGAGCGACATTGCGAGAACCTTTTGACGTGTAGCACAAAAGAAAAAAAGAATTAAGCCGTAGCAAGGGGACAACCACATAGACAATAGCCCCAACACTACTATGACTCAAATGTCAAAATGATCCTTGGCTACTACTACAGATGTGGGGCGGGGAAATGCCCGCTGTCTACAGTGATAACTGACAAGGCATGTCTAATTCCTGATACCTTTTGTGTGCTAGGTACCTATCGACCAGCTGAAATGTATAATTCAATGTACCTTCATCCGACGGCGTATTATTAATATATACATAATTAACCTGGTTGATGACGGACTGCCCTAGAGGTAAGAGAGGTAGACGTCGGAATAAGTTCTTGCGCTAAAACTAATTACTCTGTAGAGAGTATTAAGATTGACTATAGTATCAACAAGAAATTCACGAGTACAAGGACGTAAATTGCCTCAAGGCCTGCAGTATAGTCATATCACCTGTTATATAGTACAGTAGATCTTATGTGTCGATATAACACCGAGTACTGCAAGGACTGCCCCAAAGGCTCATGATCACGTACCATGTATCATAGTTTGGTGGAGTGAATACTTCGTTATCACTTGGTATGACAACAGTGTCACTATCTTTCCGCAAGCTACGCTGATGCCACTTGAGATCCACGCATTCTGATCTCCCTTACACTCAGAGAGCCTGATTATCGTTCTTGTCTCCAATCCGCGAACGGTGATCAGGTGAGTTAAAAGATGACAGAGATACTGTCGCGCCTCACTGCGGTGTCATCTCTCCAGCATGCCTCAAATGAGGAAGACTATGATCGCGAACTTCACGAGCTCATTGCCTATTTAAAGCAACCTACAAAGCTTAATGAGATCACAAGGAGTGCTGATCTATTGCTTGATGTAAGCAGATGCAAAACCATGCCCTGTTGTGATACCATTATCAATATGACCGGTGTCGTCGCTCGCTTACACCCCAGGCAAACTGTTACAGGGTCTCAATCCATCTCTGCATTCGGTGGCCTATCTATTCGTTTTTCATGCTCGAGTCAAGGTCTTGGGCGACAGCTACAACCAACGTTTGCCAAAGGATGTCCAGCCCGGGGGTGACTTGTGGAAAAGGGCTATTGAGTTTCTCAAGGTGTTCGACCCAATTCAAGTTCGCTACGCTGGCCAGGAATGGAGACGACTTATTGAGCTTGTAGCCCACGCCGCACAGGCAGCTTCAAAGGCAAGACGAATGCTTTCATTCACCAGTCATGGCCCTTTCTTCTTTTGCTAAACATGACAGGAATAACGTAGACTTTCCTAGCAGTCCTAGCGGTTAGAGATGCAATACTTCGACTGGATCCGGCATCAGAGACTTTCACATCGACGCATCTCCTGCTTATGAAACTTTGCCTACTCAGCAGATCGTATAGGCACGCATTGCCCGTCCTAAACAAGGCTATGTATCACTTTCCTGCAGGTCCCAGTCATGCTTATCAGGCGCACCGTCAGTTTTTCCTCTGCTCTGAGCACGGGTCAAGCGCGGCGTACATCACCCATGCTTCCGGATTCACGGCACAGGTGACATATAAAGACCACTTGCAATACTTTCTATGTGGCGCGATGATATACATGGCACTCAAGGAGTGGGAGAGTGCGCTTCATCTCTTGTGCATAGTCATCAGTTGCCCTGTCGCCAATACTGTCAGTAAAATTATGGTTGAGGCATACAAGAAGTGGCTTCTGGTCAGTCTACTGGCGAAAGGAAAGGTGTGTCTTAAGAGAGCCAGCAGTCTGCATGCCATTGAGAGTATAACTTACAGGTTTCCCCCGATAAACAGGTTATATCAACGCCTGAGATGGTCAGTCCGCATGTGATGAAAGTCTATCGGTCATTGGTATTGCCATATGTCTCACTGGCTGATGCCTTTGAAAATGACGACACAGAGAGACTCAGGGCCGAAGTTGACATTGGACGGGCAATATGGCTCGCTGTAAGCTGATGAAAAGCCTGTGTCTGGTTTTTGCTATTCTAACAGACAGTCCAGGATAACAACATGGGTCTAGTTCTCCAGGTCGTTCATGAGCATAGAAAGTCTGTTGTGGTGAAGCTCGGCAGTACATTCTCGGCCGTGGCTATCGCAGACATCGCGCAGCGAATAGCATCAAATCCGGTCCCCTCCACAGAGGTTGAAACATCTGTATCGTCTATGGTGATATCCGGCTTGGACTCGACTCTTTTACACTCAAGCAGTAATCACAAGCCCACAATGCTTCGCTTTCATGCTGGAGGAGCATCGAACTCTTTTGGGGAAGAGCATATAGCATTTCTACTGGATTCAGAGAGATTTTTGCTGACTACGCTTGCTGGTAATCTCGATCAGAGCAACCATGATCTGGAGCTAAGCAGTGAGCATCTCCAGTTCCTCCGAAGGGCTAAGAACGCCTCTGAGTTCAGTTCTGGAAAGTTTGGGATGAAATTCAACGATGATGTCTCCAGCTGGGATGTAGATGAGGACATAATGAGTGGCCTGCATTGAGACCTGGGATCTGGTAACATGCAGTTCTCTATCACTTTTTAGAAGCCATGGGTGGGTTAATTATTAGCCTTTTAGCTTTAAAAATTAGTTGACTGGCTAGTTTTACTTGTTTCATTATAGGGCAGTCATCTAATATTGTATGGTATTACTTAACATACAGTTCATACTTATGGTTAGATTGATAATTAGTTATCATCCAGAGTCCTGTTATAGTATCTCCATGTTACATAGCACCCCATATATTACTATTCTGGTTGTCTTAGCTAGGTAGTCTATAAGAATAATTATCTAGTCTATCTTCCCCATCATACTATATTATATGGGTCAAAAGTATTATGACACCAACACAGCCATACTGATATAAGGTGGATATGATAGGTAGAAACTAAGGAATCAATATTAGATAGTGTTCATTATAAATTTATAATATGAGTAGATGTTGCATGGCTATTGCTGTCATGTGCCACCCCTTATACTTATATATTATTAAAGTAGATAATAAATAATTATCATCCCTGTTATTAGTATACTATATAAAGGTGTTATGGCACTGACACAGCTGCACTAGTATAGGGCAGGTGTGACAGGCAGAAACCCAAGGATCAATGATCACTAGTTAATCCTGGAGTGGTTATAACATGGTCTAGACTAGAGAAATACTTAGTCTAGATGGGATTCTGCAGAAAACCAGTTTAGTAGTTAGTACTAGTTACTTTAACTTACTAATGGTAATACTGAACCCTTGTAGAAGGAATGAAGGATAATTTAGGATTACCCTGATGATACTAAATACAGCCCCTTATATGATATAGTATACAGGCATATAATGGGATAGTGTTCATCATAATGGGAGTAGAGCCTTCAAAATATATGAGGGTAGGAGCCCAGGGGGTAGGTGTTAGGCGCAGCAAGCCTGTATGTAGTGAACTATAGTAGTCATATAGGTAGCATATGACCTACTAAGATATCATCACTACTGAGGTGTGAGATGCTTATACCTTAGTAATTAGTTTAACTATAAAGGTATTACTACTACTATACTATTTACTACCTAATAGAGAGTATCTCTATAGGTGCTCTTATAGTTCTAATTACTCTACTAAATTAAGATAGCCTAGTAGGAGTACTTCTATATACCTTACTAAGTAAAATAATTACTATTAGAAGCACCCCTAGTATAGGGTAGCTATATACCTAATTAATAATAAAAGACCCTAAATATAGTAAAATTAATAAGTAATAATCTCTAGAAATATTAAGAGAAGACTTTCTAGTAATATAAAAGTAAATTCTTAAGCTAGAGTAGATATAATAATAAGGGAAGATGCTCTAAGAACTTAGTAATATAATAATATATATATAATATATACTAGATATATAGAACTAATATAATATATCCCCTATATATACCTTCTAAAGTAAATCTATATAAGACCCCCTAGAGGAACTAATAACTATAAATAATATAACCTAAATATCCCTTAGAACTAGATCTATACTGCCTATAGTACTTATAGAAGAAGATAACCTCTAACTACCTACCTATAAAGATAAGAAATAAGATAATTTATTAGATATAGATACTAAGGTAGTTCTAAAAGTACTATTTACTATAGGCTTCTAATTTAAAAATATATATAACTATACTAAATTTATTAATAATATAATAGTATATTTTAAGTAGTACTATAGATTTTATATAAAGAAATATTAAAAGGTTTAAGTAGTAGTATTACTACTTAATTACTACTTACTAATAAAATATTAGGCTAATAGATTAGATATAGGGAATTACTATCTATAAAATAGATATAGAAGTAACTTACTTAATTCCTACTATAGTAAGTAAATAATCTAAAGACCTTAGTATATAATACCTTATAAAAATATATAGATACTAGATAGCTAGAATTATAGATAGTAGCTAACTTTATAGTATATCTAGAGTAATAGGAATCCTAGCTTACTAGAGAATATATAGAAGAGTAGAAGAAGATATATCTCTAGATAAAGCTACTCTCTAGTATCTAAGATAAGATTCTATATTACTAGATTATAGAAGATATCTTATATAGTAATTATATTAATGAAGTTATATTAATTAAGAACTAGATAACTAAGTATAAGGGCTAGTTATCTAGAAGAGTAGAAATACTAAGCTAAGGAGGCTAGAGGCCTAGGGTTAAGAAAATATAGTTTCTATAACTAAAATGTTATATATTAACAATCATATGGCTATGCAAGTACTTACTTTAGTCTTAGGCTATAGTACTTAGAGAATCTATCTTCCTTGACATACAACCCTATATACTAACTATATATACTAAATAGTAGTATATCCTTGGTTATCTAAGGCTGATTAGGGAAAAACTAATTAATTAATATTTCATTCTTTTATATTAATTTTAATATATTTAATAACTATTTAAACTATAGTGGTTTTTTTCCTATACCTATTTAACTACTAATTAAATACTTCTTATTACTTTTAAAAATAGAATTAGTAATTAATAACTTAGGATTTAGTTACCTTATTAATTAATAATTATTATTTTAACTTTAATTAAGTTCTATTAATAATTATTATTTTTTAATTATTTATTTACTAAATTACTATTATTCTACTAAGTTTTATTATTATTCTATTATATTTTTTAATATTTAGGTAATTTTTATTTTATTATTCTAGCTAAAATTCTATAGTAGATTCTGCTATTTCTATTCCTTATCTATTAAATTACTAATTATTATTATACTTACTATAGATTATTATTATATTAAAACTATTATTATAGCTAGTTATAGCTGCTTATATAATAGATAAGATTAATTTATAGCTTATCTTACTTACTATATAACTCTAGTCTTTTAAGGAAATAGGATATAGATTTATAAAGGACTTTAACCCAGAAACTATAGCTTAGATAATATTTATCTTATAATATTAAGAAGATTCTAAAGGTGTTAAATTCCTAAATAACTAGGTATATATTAGAGCTATATTAGCTGCAGTAGTTTAATAGTTCTTAAAATAATTAGACTTCCTCTAGGAAGATTAATAATTTCTAATATTTTATATACACTTGTGATATCAGCAGCTACCCTAAGGTTTGATATGATCTATAAGCATATAGCAGCATCTAGTAATCATTATAACTATATATATAATTATTTAGATTATCACTCTCCTCTATAGCTTAGGTAGAATTATAAAAGGGGGCTAGAGCCCTTTAATATTAATATAATATATATAAGGTAGCTATAGGCCTACCCCCTACCCTTATATAATTTAAAGGCTCTACCTCCTATTATAATAAATATTATCCTATCTAGTAGTATATCTAGATTAAGTAATTACTAATACCTAATACTAAGAAGATTTAAAAGTTTATTAAAAGATTTAATCTAGATTATAGTCTTACTATAATATATAGTTATAATACTACTAGGAATATTACTAACTATATAATATTAATAATAATATTTTATTCTTATTATTCTTAACCTAGTATATATATATTAGATTAACTATTTTAACCTTCTTAGATTAATCCAGATACTAAAGATAGTAAAGGTTTATTATAAGATATCTTTTAGCTCTTCTCTAATATAATATTATAATAGTAAATATTATTAACTACCCTAAGTCTTCTAGAAAGTAATAGAGATATATTTAATACTATAATCTTAAAGAAAGAGATAAATTTAGATTATTAAATTTATTTTAATAATTTTAAAGGAATATTAATAGTTATAACTTAGAAATTATAACCCTAATTTAACTATCTTTCTTTATTAATAGAATAAATAATATTAAACCTATATCTCCTAGTATAGAGACTTCTTAAACCTAGTTTACTACTAATAGTAATAGTTTTAAGGTAGACTATACTTAATTCTAAGAATAGTTTATACTAGCTACTTAGAGTATAACTAATAAGAATACTTAGAATAAAATATTCTAGTTATATATCTAGATAATTAAGTATCTCTAGGCTAAGTATAGTTATTAAGATTATACTTAATTAAAAAAGAATATAGAAGTTATACCCTTTACTTCTAACCCTCTTATATTCTCTTAAAATATTACTAAAGTAAGTAAGCTATATTAAAAGATCTCTAATCTTAAGCCTATCCTTATATATAATAGTAAGTATAGTAAGGATACTATAATAAAGTAGCTTAAGAGAATTAATAAGTACTTTTATAATAAATAAACTCTTACTTAAAAGATTACTACTAAACTTAAAAAGATTACTATAGTTAAGTATTATTTTATAGACTAGATTAAGAAGTAATAGAATACTTATAAATAAAAAATTAAATATAATTTAATAGCTACTATTACTACTTTAGATACTTTTAAATAATAGATCTAAGATAACTTTAGTAAAATTAGAGGAAAGAATAGATATTAGAAAAAATATAAAAAGTATACTTAAGGAAATTAAATAGTATAATTATATATTATTTTCTTTATTAAAGCTACTAAATATATTAAGTCTAAAATTTCTAATAATATATTAATTTAGAAGTTTATTACTAATTTAAAGCTAGTTCTATATACTTATTAAGTAGAAGATTATAATAAACTAACTTCTTTTAATAATATAGTTTATTATTTTACTAAGTATAAATAAGGGGTTACTTTATATACTTAAATATAATCTTAATTTTTTAATAAAGTTAATAATTACTAAACTAATCTAATAAATATTACTCTAAATACTATTATAGCATCCCTAGACTATCTAAGGAAAGGGATATATAAATAAAAGGTCTAGTATTAAAGTAATTAAGTATATTTTAATTATAGATAAAAAGGCTATAATACTTAAGCTTATACTATACTAAAGTAATTAAAATCTAATTATAAGAAATAATTAGGAAATAAAAAAAACTACTAGATAAGAAAGTACTAGTTAATTAATTATTAAAGACTTCTAATATTAAGAACTATAAGATATTTAATAATCTTAAACCCCTAAAGGAAGAAGATAATTCTAATAATAATAATAAGAAGAAGAATTAGCCTCTTTAAGATAATATTCTTAATATAATAGAGATAGAATTAGATAATTATAAATATATTAATATATATTTAAATACCCTTAGATTAGATATCCTTTAATTCCCTACTAAGATTAAGGTATTTTAGATAGTAACTTCTCTCTGAGTACTATTAGACTATAGATCTAGTTATATATTTATTTTAAAATATCTAGCTAACTTATTATCTCCTTTATAGTTTTAATTTTAGAGAATATCTAAACTACTATAGATCTAATTACTAAATAATAAATTTATATATATATTATACTAAGTTTAAATTCTACTAAGAATAGATAATTAGTGCTATATAATTATACTATAAATTCTTAAAACTATAGAGTATAATATTATCTTAGGTTAAGATTAGCTAAAATATATTAATTTAACTATTAATTAGGTTATAGGATAAATATATATAAAGAGATATAGAATAAAGTCTATTATTATCTATCTAATTAACCTTTACTACTAAATTAATTTAGATTTAGATTTAAAAGTATCTATTAATCTTATCTCTACTAAATAGCTTTATTATATACTTTAAAAAGAATAATAAAAAGTCTAGTTATTTATTATTTATCTATTTAAAAAGGATAAAGAGATATTAATAGATCTATATTAATTAAGTCCTCTACTTATCTAGTATAAAGATATATTTAGGGTAGAGTTACACCCTAGAATACCTCTAGAATAATTATTATAATATTATATTAATACTAGAGATTCCTCTCTAATTAATATAAACTCTTACCTATAGTTACCTAAGAAGTTTTATAAGATAAAGAAATAAGTTAAAAAACTATTAAAGAAAGTAGTTATTTATTCTTTAGCTAGTACTTAAGGCTTTCCTATTATAATTATCCCTAAGGCTAATAAGAAATAGTAAATATATATTAACTATTACTTACTTAATAAGGTAACTATTAAGAATATCTATTTATTACTATAAATTTAAGAGCTTCTAGATTAAATAAATTAAGCTAAGTATCTTTTAAAGCTTAACCTCCTCTCTAGATATTAGTAGTTATAAATAAGTAAATTATTAATTCTAAAGATAGCTTTTAATATATTATTTAGTAAGTTTAAATTCTTAGTAATGCCTTTTAGACTTTATAATATATCTATAATATTCTAAATAATAATAAATAGTATAATATAAGATCTTAACTTTATAGTAGTCTACTTTAATAATATTTTAATCTTTTTAGACTTAGATAAGGAGTACTAAGATTATATTTAATAAGTATTTAATTAACTCTAAAAATATTAGTTATATATAAAACTCTCTAAATATATATTTACTAAGAGAGAACTAGAATTTTATAGTTATATTATTAGTAATAAATTTATTTAACTAGTGCCTGCAAAGCTTAAGGTTATAAAGATATAGCTAAAACTAATAAATATTTATTAAAGTTTAATAATTCCTAGGACTAGCTATATACTATTACTAATTTATATAAGAGTTTATAAGAATTATAGCTCCTCTTTATAAACTTCTAAGAGAATTAGATACTTACTTTATAAAAAGAAGTTTTAATCTATAGTTTAGAATACTTAATATTAGTAAGTATTTATTATACTAAAGAATACTATAATCTATATATCTATTTTAAAGATTACTAATCCTAAACTACTATATTAAATTAAGACTAATATCTCTAAATAGGTACTTAGTATAGTACTTCTATAATAAGATAAAAAGGGATAGTAGTATCTAGTAGTATTTAATAGATAAAAACTTAATAATACTAAAAAGAACTACTTTATATATAAGAAAGAACTTCTTATAATTAAGGAAGTACTATAATAATAGGATTATTATATTAATAATAGTAAACCTATTATAATTATAATAGATTATAAAAGCCTTCAGTACCTAACTAATATAAAGATATATTTAAAATATCTTATATATTAGATTAAAGAATTTTAAATATATAATCTAGTTATATAATATTATAAAGGAACTAAAGTAGTTATCCCTAATATAATTAGTTATTAATCTAATTTTATTAAAGAAGATCTAGTAAATAAAGTATAAGTACCTACTCTTAGTTTATCTATAATATAGTTATAATAAATAAATAGTAAATAGCATCTTTATAGCTTACTAAACTTATCTAAATCTAAATAGTATCTAGTAATAGTATTATTTTTAAAAGGTAATAATCTAAATATTCCTAATTATATTAAAATAAAGATTTAAATATTAGTACTAAACTTTTAATTAAAGATAGAATATATTAATTATTAATCTACTAATTAATTATATTATATTAATAAAAATATTAAAATACTATATCTTAAAATCCCCTTTTAAATAGACTTTATATCCTAGCTATATAACTAGTTTAGTTATCTAGCTTATCTAGCCTTACTTAGAGTTATTTATACCTATACCTAGTAACTAATAATTTAAAAGGATATTTAGGAGATTATAAAAAGCTATCTAAATTATTAAATTATAAAGTCTTTAAGACTAAAGCTTAAATATAAAGCTATATAGTACTTAGTAAAGAAAGATATCTAGCTATTTAAATAATAGGGAATTAATCTTATTAGATATTTATTAATAACCCTAAATAATAATTAGTAGATTATTACTATAGTTAATTATATAACTAGTTAGGTTATAGTAAAAGTAATACCTAATATAAAAGATAAAATATTAGCCTATTTTCTCTATAAAGAAATCTTTATTAACTATAGAGTATTTAAAGAACTGCTCTTAGATAATAGTATAAACCTTCTATCTTAAGTTATAGAAATATATATTAAGATTCTTAAAGTAAAATATTATATAATAACTCTAAATTATCCTAGAACTAATAGAAAGAATAAGAATATAAATAGGTTACTTAGAAAGATATTAATAAAGTACCTTATAGGAAAACTAATATATCTTTAGGATAAATATCTACCTCTAGCTATTTTTATAGTATAAGTATATATTTATACCTAGATAAAACTATTACTATTCTATCTTCTCTATAGTATATATCTATTATTACCTAGCTATCTATAGACTAATTAACTAACTATTAAATAAATTAAAACTTAATTATAATATATTAACTATATATAATCCCTAGCTAATAAGAAGTTATTAGTATATATAATTAAATAGAAGTTAATTTAAAATAGTAACATATAATAATTATAATTTAAATATAATTACTAGGTCTTTATTTAGAATAAGTCCCCTTAGAAGTTTTAGAGTAAGTAATTTAGACTATATTAAATTTAATATTAATATAATATATATAGGGCAGCCATGGGCCTACCCCCTACCCTTATATAATTCAAAGGCTCTACCTCCCATTGTAATGAATGTTATCCCACACTACTTATAAACTAATAACTAAGTAGTGAAATACCCTTGAGGTAGACTAAGAAATTTTATCCTTCTAACACTAAGATATCCAGCATTTCTAAAGAAGGAAATATTATTTAATATACTAAGGACTAAAAAGATAGATACTATTACTAATCTACTAAAAGATAAAAGTCTTGCTAATAACTTACTAGAAGAAAAGATAGATAAATTTAATATCTTACTAGATTTTATAGAGTACCTTAATAAACTTAATCTTAGTATCTTATTATTTAATACTTACTATAAATAACCAGTCCTTATATTATTAACTACTAAAGATTTAGTAGAATTACTAAGAGTAGATAGTAGACTAGATAATAAGTTATCTAAAGATATACTAATACTAGATTCCCTAGGCCTATATTATAATAATATAGTAGGCCCTAACCCAGGGCTAAATAGCAGAAATTAAAATCTAATCTTTATAGAATAATAATAGGAATAACTAAATATAATAATTTAAAATATAGTAGCTACTTCTTTATAAACCTTAATTAATATTTAGTTAATAGTATAATAGCAGAATAATATATAGTAAAGTAATATACTAAGGAAAACTAATAATACTATAAATAGAACTACTAATAAAGAGGTAGGAAGTTATTAAAGCTACTAAAATTATTATTATTATTATTCTAGAACTAGATACTAATAGAGAGATTATAATAATAACTATAACTCTAGTAGTTTAAGTAAAGAAGGTAGTTATTACTTATTATACTACTATAATACTAGTAGTACTAGGTAGTCCTATACTCTTAAAAATTAAGAATAACTAAATAATAGAAGTAGCTAGTATATAGCTAATATTAGATTCTTTTACTCTAATATACTATTTACCTAGAGTAGTAATAAGATTATTAAAAAAGATAATAAGTCCTTTTATTATTCTATAGTTACTTTTATAAATTAACTATAAGTAGTAGAGTAATCTTAATCTATTATAAAGATTAGCTAAAACTTAGATATCTATTTCTAAGGGGAAGCTCTGAGATAGTAGAATATAGAATTAGATAATATTATATAATATAGTTTAATCTATACTAATAATATTAAAGACTAGTATATAATCCTTAAAAAGTAGTTTAGGATACCTCTAAGTTAAGCTTAGTAGTAACTTAAGAATATCTATTATATAATTATAGATATAATTATAAAGAGGCTACCTTTATTATATATATTATTAATTATCTTACTTATAAAATAATATAGTAAAGGTAACTCTAACTTTCTATTAATTCTCTAAGTATAGTAAAACCTAGATATTCCCCTTAGAGAATATATTAATAAACTAGATAAAACTATAACTATAGTAGATTTTATAGTAGTATTAAATAAGAAATAGACTAATTAGTTTAATAAATTTACTAGTATAATAGCTCTATATTATATTCCTATATAAGTAGCTAGATGGAATATACTATATAATAAATTCTATAGGTACTATCCCTAAGTAATATAGTCTTATCCTCCTATTTATTTTTCTAGAGACTATCCTAGTTATCCTACTAGTACTAGATACCCTACTAGCACTAAATACCTATATTAAGGATATAGCATACCCCTACTAAACTAAGCCCCTTATAGTTTTCCTAACCCTAATCATAGCCCTAGAAACACTAATACTAGTAATATATATAGGTAAATCTAAATCCCTTAATAATAAGTATATAAAGACTATAATCCTAGAGATTATAAGGCTAATAAAATCTAGAGAGTATTAGTCTTATCTTTAAGGCTAAACTAGTCTAATTAACTAAGATTCCTATATTACTATAATAGATACTAGAATTATAGTTTTCCCTAGAGATCTTATATATACTATAGTAATAAAGATAGTTATAAATATAATATTAATACTAACTTTAATAAATACCCTACTAGTAAAATAGAATTATACCTAGATAAATTCCCTCTAGATTATTATAATAATTAGGAATATCTAGAATAATAAGCTTAAGAAGATAAATATAAATAAGAATAAGTTAATATATATTTTAGATAACTAATTTAATGCTATATATATGAATAGGAATTTCTATTAAATAATATATTATATACTTATATTATAAGTTATAAGGCAGTAGATACCTTTTATATTAATATTATAGATTTACTAGTAATTAAAGTAATACTAAAATAGAATATATCTTATAATAGTATAGGTTTTTAATTATAGAAGTATATAACAATTAAAGCATACCTCTATAAAGAAAAATAAGTTACTATAATTTACCTAGATTCTAGATATATAATAATAATTATTAATAAGGATTTTCTCTTATAATATCTACTAGATATATAAATCTAGTAATGCCTAGTACTACTAATCCTAGTATATAATATTATTAATAGCTTTATAAGTACTTAGTTTATCTCTATATTACTATTTATCCCTGTAAAATAAGGAACTAGATATTACTTAGTCTAGATTTAGATTAAGGTATATCTTACTTAGGGACTTAAAGCTAACTTACTTATTAGAGTAGATATATTAGGTAAATATAGGTTTATAATTAACTTTATAAGTTATAGGGTACTTATAGTTTCCTATAAGAATACTAAAATTCCTTTAACTATCTCTCTAAAATCTAATAGGATGGATCTATAACTAGTATATATTTAATAGAAAGTTATTATACTACCTTATATAATTATTTAAGTGCTAGTTAAATAATAAGGTCTTACTAATAACTATAACTATATATTTAATATAGCTTAGTATTTATAAGTTATATTATTCTCCTATATTTAGGATATCAACTTCTTATATATTATTATTATAAATTAGATAGATTAACTAGTTATACTATAATACTATAAGAGGTTAGGCCTCTTATCTAAGTTTAAAGTAATAAGTATATACTATATAGATATACTATATATATATAACCTGGTAGTAATACTACTAGAGGAGTTAATAAAGATATTATAAATTAATATAGATAACTTAATAATAACTAAGCTTAATAATAGAATTTATATTTATAGCACCTCTAAAGTTATTAAATAATTATTAATAATTCTTATAGCTTATTTAATAGTATAGAATAATACTCAGACTATTAATATTCTAGAAGAGAGATATGTCACAGGCTAGAAGCCTAATAAATCTATAACCTAGATTTGGATAGTAAGAAATTACTAAAAGGTTCTAACTAAGGCTGTGATAGCTGAACATAAAAAGGAGTATATAAATAGTAGGTAAGATTATATAATAAGATTAATTACTATATTAATTACTACAAGAGTTATATAACTGCTGGTGTCTCTACTAGATAAGAGTTTATTAGTACCTAAGGCAGATTATAAGTACCTAGTAGGCTTAAGTATTTAGTAGGCCCTACCTACTATACTATCCCCCTCTTTAAATTAAGGCTAGTGTGTCTTCTATATAGTAAGTACTACTATATTAGTAAGATTTATAGCTAGCTCCTAAGTAGGCTGCTTATAGCCTACCTACTTAATAAGGTACTCTATTTAATAGCCTTATTTAATATATTTTTTATACTTCTATAAGATCTTCTTAATAATATATTCTACTTTACTATTAACTAGGACTGCTAGTAGCTAGTAATTATTATTTAACTAGCTTAGGAATAGATTACTAGCAGTAAGATATAGTAGACTAATATAGAATATATTATATATACCTAGTAGAGTATCTAATTAGTAAGTATATAATCTAATAGCTTTAAGTACTATAAACTTTATATACTATATATTAAGCTTCCTACTTAGGTAATCTATTTAAATATTCTATAAGTCTAGCTATACTTTTAATTTAATAATATATTATAGGGCTACTAAGTAAGAGTAATTTAAGTACTCCTCCTAGTACTACTAGGCTATAGCTAGTTCTAATTATACTATATTAATAGCTTTTCTTATCTTTATTATAATTACTTTAGCCTTAGTCTTTAGTAAATAGGCTGTATAGATAGTAGCTATCTTATAGTCTAGCTCTTTAATCTCTAATAGTTTAATATTATATCTATAATCTAGGAAGAATAGGCTAACCCCTATACTAGCTATATTCTAGCTATTAATTATTAATTAGGCTATTAGTAGTAGTAATTTCTAATTAGTCTATATATAGTTATAGAAGTTCCTAAGGTAGGCCTCTAGTATTATATTTATTTATTTAATCTACCTATCTATTTATAGGTAGAAGGCTATTAAGAGATACTATTAGATACCTAGTTATTTATAAAAGTACTCCTAGAACTAGCTAATAAACTATAGACTATAGTCTGAAGTAATTATACTAGGAATACTATAATAACTAATAAATTAATTAATTAGTAGTTAGGTGACTATCTTAGAATCTATTTACTTATAGAGTACTAGAATTATACCCTTCCTAAGCCTATTACTAATTACTATAATATCCTTAGCTATTAGAGGTAGGCAGCTTTATAATAAAGTTAATAGCTATCTTATACTACTTATAATCTAGGATTAGTAATAGCTTAAGTAATCTCTAATATTATTTATACTATATATAATTAGTACTATACTTATTATAGTTCTATATAAATTATTAAATATCTATAGAGAGCTCTAGCTAGTAGAAGTTCTAGATAATTATTATATATAATATATTCTTCCTAGGGTAGCCTTTTAATACTAAGTTATAAGTCTTCTATATAATCCTTATCTATAGAGGTTTAGAATTAGGGACCTATTTACAGCCTTAATAGAGTAGATAGTTATTTAGTAATATTAAATACTTAGTAATTAATATTTAGATATATAATTTCTTTATAAATTATATAGCCCCTTCCTCTATAGCTTAGTATATCTTTTATAGATTAATATTATCTAGCATAGCTTCTTTCTAGTATTCTTCTAGGGGCAAAGGTGCTTTACTAGTAGATATTATACTAGAGATTATATAATAGGGCTTAGTATATTAGTTATTATATTTACTTAGTAATCTTATATCTAGGTTAGATATTACTTTATAATTATAAAATATTTATATATATATCTAGCTAGTGATAACTTTAAGCAGTACTAAATAATAATTATATACCTTAAGTCTATTATTATCTATATTCTATAGTATATCTTACTCCCTATATAATAGAATATCTAGATAGGTAGCTAGCTTCCTAGGCTAGTAGTATATCTTATAGTTAAATTAGCTTAGGGTGTATAACTAATATATCTATTATTTATTAAGTCTATAGACTATCTTAAAGTATTTAAGGTTATAGTAGTCTATAATAAGCTTAAATTATAGTAAGCTAATTAATTCTAATTCTTACTCCTTAAGAGTATTAATAATAGCTAGTAACTCTTTATTATAGATTTTATAATTATACTCTGTAGGTATATTCTTCTTAGAGATATAGATAACTAGCCTTAGTATTCTATTATTATTATACTAAGATAGAGTAGCTTCTATTACCTAGTTAGATATATCTATCTTAACTATTATCTTTCTATTAAGGTTAAACTATATAAGAATTAGGGCTATAGTAAATATCTTTTTTAGTAGTTTAAAGGCCTTTATTTACTTATCTCTCTATATAAAGAGGGCTTCTTTATATATTAGTACTATTAAGGGTTATACTATATCTAAGAAGTCCTATATAAACTATTAATAGAAGTTTATAAAGCCTAGGAATAAATATATACTATATATAAAGATAAAAGCCTGCTATTCTAATATTATCTTTATCTTAGTAGGATCTATCTATATACCCTTACTAGCTTCTATTATAAATCTAAGATATTTAGTGCTCTTTACCTTAAATTTATATTTATTAATATCTAGCTATAGTCCTATATTCTTTAGGTACTCTAGCACCTATTAGATATATAGCTAGTACTTAGTAAGAGAACTATCTATAAAGACTAGTATATTATTAATATATATAGAGGTAAATTTATCTAGGAAGTCCTAAAGGGTCTAGTTAATATACTATTAGAAGATACTTAATATATTTACTATACTAAAGGGGGTAACTAGCTATTTAAATAAGCTAAAATAAGTATAGAAAGTAGTTAGCTATTTATCTTCTAAGGTAATATAAATCTTATAGAAGGTAGTAATTATATCTAGCTTAGTAAACTACTTTACCTTTAAGATATATTCTAGGGTTTTATTAATTAAAGAGAGTAGGTACTAATCCTTCTTTATAATTATATTTAGTATATAATAGTTAATATAGAATTATAATCTACCTCTAGGCTTATAGGTAAATAGTACTAGTACTATAGCTATAGAACTACTAATATAAATAAAGCTCTTCTCTAGTAGTTTTATTAATATCTTCTATAGTACTAAGAGTTCTTCTTATAATATACTATATAATAGCTCTTATAGGGGTTCTATTAACTTCTCTTTATTATTCTTAATAAGTTTAATTTAGTAATCTATACCTAGATAATATAGTAGTAGTTTATTAGCCTTCTTCTAGTTAAATATATTAAGAAACTTATAGTAGTACTTTAGTAATTTTATAGCTAGGTTAGTATACTTCTTAATCTATAAGGCTATCTTAATATCTTAAATACTAGTAGTAAAGACCTATATAGTCTTATTCTTTCTTTATATTAGTTATAGATAGTAAATCCCTAGGTACTAATCTATTTTACTATTAGCCTTAGCTTATTCTTAGTACTTTTAATTATAGATTTATTTATAAGTTATAGCTAAGGCCCTTTAGCTTCTATTATTACTCCCTAGTCCCTTATCTAGGGGATCCCTAAGATTAAGTTAGTCTTATTACCTAGCTTTAGTACTATATATATATAGACTATATATTAATAGCTACTACTAATATCTAAGGATAAGTAAGTAATTATTAAGATAATACTTCTTATTATATTAGTATAGTTCTTTAGATTAATAGGCTTAATCTTAATCTACTCTAGTTATAGCTTCTATATAAAGTATTTAGCTATAACTATATAAGATATATATTCTATATTAGGTAGGATCTGATAATTATATTCCTTATTAATTATACTAGATACTATAACTCTAGAATATTAAATCTAATAACCTTTTAAAACTACTAGTAATTAATAAGTATATCTTCTTTCTTAGGATATAGATAGTACTAGCTTTTTAGTTATATTAACTATTTAATAGGCCTCTATAAGAGTCTTTTTATAGAAGTAGCTAGTTTTCTAACTTATTAGTATTATTAGTAAGCTCTAGAGCTTATATATCTAGCTTATTATCTTTAAGTAGGGGCCTAATAGCTTAGGAGGCTTAAGATAGTTTTACTTCTCTACTCTATAGAGGAATAGTACCTAAGTACTAATAGCCTTTAATTATATAGTCTAAGGCCTTATAGTATAGGCATCTCTCTTTAGTATAGTAGTAAGACCTCTTAGTCTTATTAATCTATTTTATATATTAATATTAGTAAGCTAGGGTTATAGTAGTTAATTCCTAATCTATAGGGTTACTAGGGCTTAGTATATTTAGGACTAGATTTATTAAAGATATAAGAATATAGATAATATAACTATAGCTTATAACTTATATACCCTTTCTATATTACTTAGCTTAGGCTACTCCTTATATATAAAAGGCTTTAATTTAGTCTATAATTATCTATAGCTACTAATAGTAGCCTTTAAAGCTTACTTTCTTAGCTATACTAAAGAGCTATATCTATATCTCTATATTTAAGGTACTATTAATAAAGGTTTACTTTATATTATTAGTCTAACTATAACCTCCTACCTCTATTAATAGCTAGTTAAAGTCTGCTAATATATTACTAAAGGAATAACTATCTTATTATAAATAGTATAGCTCTTCTATAGCTTTCTCTATATAGTTCCTATCTTAGAATATAGTATTAAGCTAGCTAATTATATAATTTAAATTAGCTCTAGTTATAGTATAGTTCTAGGTATACTAGTCTATCTAAGGGCTTATTATAGTAGTAGCTTAATCCTTAAGCCTAGTAAAGGTATACTATATATAATTATAATAGCTACTAAATATAAAATAGTTAACTTCTAGTTTCCTTACTAGATTAGAGTAGAAGATATTATATATAGCCTTATTAATACTATTATATTAATTAGGATTAGATAGAATTAGCTTTAGCCTTCTTAGTGGTTTATTTATAGGGGTAGTAGTAGGAGTAGATACTATAGGGGTTATCTAGGTAATAGTATCTAGCTAGGGAGTAGTAGCTATCTACTATACTTCTATTTAAGTTATTTAATCTATAATCTCCTATAACTATCAGGCTATTTAGGCTATAGGGTCTATTTATATAGTATTCTATTACTATATATATTCCTTATTAGGTCCTTCTAGTAATATTAACATCTATAATAATATATTATTATAACTTATACTGTCTATACTATCTATATTATCTATTTTAGCTATTCTATTTGGTTCTATGGTTTGTCTGGTTTGCCTGGTTTATCTGGTTCATCTGGTTCATCTGGTTCGTCTGGTTTGTCTGGTTCATCTAGTTCATCTGGTTTGTCTGGTTTGGCTGGTTTGTCTGGTTCATCTGGCTATCTATCACTAGCTCTGTCTGGCTGTCTAGTAATAAGTGATTTCTAATGTCATAGGCTAGAAGCCTAATAAATCTATAACCTAGATTTAGACAGTAAGAAATCACTAAAAGGTTCTAACTAGGGCTGTGACAGCTAAATATAAAAAGAAGTATATAAATAGTAGGCAAGATCATGTGATAAGATTAATTACTATATTAATTACTATAAGAGTCATATAACTACTAGTGTCCCTGCTGGACAAGAGTTCATTGGTGCCTGAGGCAGATCACGAGTGCCTAGTAGGCTTAAGCATTCAGCAGGCCCTGCCCGCTACAAGATAGATATATATTTACCTTAAAAAGGGATGGGAATAGTAAATTAAAAAAATAGCTAAAGTCTATAATATTAGTTCTAAGTATAAAGTAGTTATAGATAAAACTTTTAATATACTATATTAACTAGGAAGAATAGGTTTTTTAATAAATATTACCCTATTAGATACTCTAGTATCTATCCTTAATCTAGCTATACTACTATAATCTATACCTCTACTTTTAAAATTTAAAAAGCTATCTTACCTACCTTTATTAGTATTTATTATTAACTAATTAGTAAGTAGTAAGATAAAAAGTAAAATAGTAATTAATTTCTAGGGAATTAATATAGTAGTTATTCTAGATATCTATTCTATACTATCCTAAGCTAAAATTATTTTAGAATCCACTGGATATCCTTATATATTAGTTATAGATATAATTATAATATTTTACTAATAGCTATTATACCTAGACTTATAGTAGTTTACTAGAGTTATAATATATAGGGGGTAAGAGTATTTCTATATATATTTTATAGAATTTATTAATAGTATACTATATATTTAATAATAAGTTAATTTAATTTTTAAAGATATAAAATCTTTCTTATAGATCTATATTAATAACTTTATATTATAAAGTAAGACTTTTAAAGATTATATATAATAATTATCTATATTCCTATCTAAATATACTAAAATATAGATAATACTATTACTATAAAAGATATTTATTACTTTTCCTTTAGTTTAACTATTAGGCTAGAATATATTATTATTAGGTATAACTATTATAGAAGAAAAACTAAAGGCTATAGTAAGCTTTAATTCCTTATTATATTATCTAACCTTAATATATATATTAGTTTTATAGGCTAGATATAGAGTTATATCCTATACTACTTAGCTATTATCTCACTATTATAGGATTATAAAATATAGTTATTAAGTTAAGGTCCTATAAAGAGTAAAGTATAGAAATATTATATAGAATATATACTACTAGATAATATTACTAATAATAAAAGAGAAAGTTTTAATTCCTTATAAAGCTATCTAAAAAATTAATATATACTAGTATATTAAGACCTAGATTTACTATTATATACTAATATTAACTTCTCTAAGAAATAAGATTATAGTACTATAATCTTTTATATTAAATTTAATATTCTAAAAGAATTATACTTTAATATAGTATAGGATTAAGTAAAAAGTCTACTACTAGAGGTAGTATTACTAATTATATTTCTTAGTTATATATTAATAGTATTAGAGAGGAATTACTAGTAAATAAAGCTAGTAGTCTTAAGCCTTATCTAGGTTCTCTAGAAAATCTACTATATAATTAAAGTATATAAAGTAGGGGTATATTTCTATACTAATTATTCTATTATAGTAGATATTACTTAATAAATAAGCCTATTAATATTATTAATAGATAAGCTTAATCTATACTTAGTTTATATATTATAATATATCTAGTTATTTCTAAACCTAATACTTTTCTATAAGCCTGGAAAAATATATATTATTCTAGATATACTATCTTATTTACCCTTATTTATAAAAGATAAGCTGAATCTAGCTATATTAGATATAGATCTACTAGATATTCTTTTTAGCTATATTTTATATAATAATTATTCACTAGAATAATAATAGTCTATAGTTATTAGAGTTATACTATCTAGTAATTTTAAGTAGAGAGTTATTACTAGATATCTAACTAATAAATAACAGTCTTAGATTCTATAAGTACTCTAGATTAATTCTAACTTATCTATTCTAGTAACCTTACTATATTATATCTAAGATAACTTACTTTATATAAATAATAGATTACTTTATATACCTTATATATTACTTAGGGAAATATTATAAATAGCTTATAATAAGAATAGATATCCTAGAGTGAATTAAATAATAGAACTATTATAAGAACTAATTTTTAACTAATAGTAATATTAGGTAAAGTAATATAATATAATCTATTACTAAGCTAATTAACCCCCCTAAGCTAATTATCCCTTATCTAATTTTAATATATTTAAATATTTAAAGCTATCTAAATTAACTAAAATAATATATTTCTATTAGATCTAGCTAGTAGGGTGTGTAGGGCAGCTAGATCTAGTATAACTAATAATAAAGTAATTAGAATACCTTAGTAGTGTATATTTAGGGGGTTCTAAAGATAGAGGTATAGAATTAGTAGATAGCCCTCTAGCCTTATTATCTAGTATCTAGATTACTTCTATTTCTGCTTCTCTTTCTTATTTACTAGGTGTAGATTATAATTCTTCTTTATAAGAAGGGCTATACTATATAGAGTAATCTTATAGCCCTTAATAAGCTATTCTAATATATATTTTAAAGGTAAAGAAGGGCTCTAAGATCTATACTTAAGAAGCTTCTTAATTAAGGAGGCTTACTTACCTAATTAATAGATATTATAAGATATTATAAGTATAGAATTTAAAGACTAACTCCCTAGAATAAGGGGGGTATTAAGGTAAATATAAAGCTAATTTAGTATCCTTTCTAGATTAAAAAGAATAATTCTAGCTATTAAAAAGCTATTCTTAATATTTATAAGCTTAAATATATTATAATAAGCTATTAGATATACTTTAAGGAAGTCTAATTTATTAATAGAGTTATATTCTAAGTATATTCTTTACTTAATAAGGCCTCTGTAAGCATGCTTTAATAAGCTAAAATAATTAATATCTAGTAGTTATAGAAGATAAGAAGAATAAGAAGGTATATAAATAGTAATAATATTATTATTCTTATAGGCTTTATTGAAACTAGGTATTAGATGGCTTCTATAGCTATCTAAGATAAGTAGATAATATCTTCTAACTATATAGCTAGTTATTATAGGGATAAAGATCTTTTAAAGCTACTAGAGGCCTATCTTATCTATTATCTATTTATTTTAACTAACTTTAATTCTCTAATTAGGTAGTAGAGTATAATCTTAATATTATCTCTTAATATAAACCTTCTCCTTAAAGATTATATATAAAGGAAGTACCTAGCTAGTAGTATTAATATATTTAATTATTATAATCTATTCCTAATTACCTAGCTAAATAAGATAAGGCTTTCTAGGTATATTAGCTCTTATTTAAAGTTATATTTAGTATAAGTTTAGGTAAGTCTAACCTTAGTTAGAACTAAATTACTATAATTTTAAGTTAAATTTTAGAAATTAAATCTAAATCAAACCTAATCTAGGTTAGTTATAGTTTTATTATAAAAAACTATAGCTAGGCCTAGCTAGGCATAGCTAGGCCTATACTAACTAACTATAGTTAGATTTAGTTTAGTTTTAAGTTAGATAAACTATTATTTTTAACTATTTTAACCCTTATTATTCCCCCTAAGGGCCCCCTTTAGGGACCTCTCTAGGGCTATACTTATATAAATTATTATTTTTATATAAAATATATAGTAATTATAGTTAATCTAATATATATTAGAAATATTAATTTGATATCTATAGGGTTGAATAGGTGGTGGTTAAAAATTATTTAAAAAGATAGTAGTTATTAGACCTTAGTACCCTTATATATATATCTCTATACTACTTTTATACTAACCTATAATAGAAATAATTATTCCCTTATATCTCAGCACCTACTAGGTATTTTTAAATAATATTTATATCACTATATAGCCCTTAATTTAGACTATCTAGTAATATTAATATTATTTAAGAATATTTAGAATTTAATAATTTCTAGGTAAATTAGTGCAGGTTAGTTAAACCTAACTTAAAAAACTATAAAAACTAAAAACTATAGTTTTTACCTAACCTAATTTAGGTTTAGAGTAGTCTAACTAAATCTAAAATAGTTCCCTAGGCTTACCCCTAAACCTATACTACTATAAGTTTAATAAGATTTAGATTTAATTTTTATAGATTAGTTATACTACTCTACTCTTATTACTACTTTAGTAGTTATAATTAAGCCTATAGTAAAGCTAGTTTTATTAAAATTATAGATATCTTCCTCTAGTATTCTATATTAAGATATAATTTTATAGAGTTAATAAAACTATTATTAGATTATCTTTAGATCTTTATATTTTACTTACTTATAATTATATCTCTATAAACATTAGCTTTTAATCTCTAGCTAGTACTAAATAAACTTTATAACCTAGTTCTTTTTAATAATAGGAGGGGAGGTAGGATTCTACTAAATAAGTAAGATATTAGCTATTTTATATATATAAGTAGGTCTAGAAGGGCATCCCTACTAATCTATAGAAAGAATCTATTATAAGAGTAATTCCTCTTTATTAAGAGTTATTTTATAGCTATTAGTATATTTCTTAGCCTAATAATTACTTCTATTAATTTAACTATAGAGAGTTATATAAGGAATATTAAAGATAGTAGCTATATAATAAATAGATAAAATTTCTTTCTTCTTTAAAGTAGAAATTACTAAGAGAATCCTTCCCTCTTATTCTACTAATTTTTTTAATATTTAATATAGTTTTAGTAGCATTATAGCTATTTAAATAGATTTAAATATTAAGTCTAGTAGAATTTAAAAGAGATAATTAGCTTAGGGAGGCTAATTAGCTTAGTAGTAGATTATATTATATAATATTACCTAGAGTATTAGAAGAAATAGATCTAAATACTATCTACTCTATAAGATACTCTAGCCTATTATCTTACCTACTATTCTATTTTATACTATTATAATTAATATTATTATTACTTTACCTAATATAGGGATCTCTAATATAGTTATATTAGTAATTAATAAGTTTACTAAGTAGATAATAGCTATTCTAGAATACTCTATATAGAAGATATAAAAATAGATAATAGTTTTATTTAAAGTACTTAATACTAGTAACTAGGGTATCCTAAAATTTATTATCTCTAATAAAGATCTAAAGTTTATTTTTAAAGTATAGTAAATATTTACTAAATTATTATATATTTATTAATACTATTCTATAGCTTATTATACTTAAATTAATAAATAAAGTAAATAAATAAATTAGATAATTAAGATTTACCTCTATTATATAATTACTTTACTAGATATAGTCTTTAATTAGCTATTAATATTACTAGTAATATAGAGAACTTTTAATTTAATAAAAAATATATTAACTAAAGAGACACCCTATTAATTAATATATAGGCTTAACTTACTAATCTTATTAAACCTTATATACCTAGGCCTAATAGAATAGTCTTTCTTATATTATATTATAGTAGCTAAAGCACTATATTTTATAGTACTTATTATAAAATAGTACTATAACTAGAATTACCTACCTATCTCTTTCTATAAAAATAATAAGGTCTTATTAAAACTCTATACTAGATATACTACCTAATTAATACTAGGTTATAAGCTAGATAACTAGTATACTAGTCCTTTTATTATTTATAAGAAGATAGGCCTGCTTACTTATAAACTAGATTCCTAAAAGACTAGAAGATATATCTAGTTATATTAATTATATATCTTAAGAGGTATAATAATAAAGACCCTTTTAACTATAAACTAAGTAAACTAGGACTAGTCTATATAGAAGATAATACTAAATAATATTAATTATATAAAGTAGAAAGAATTATTATAAAGTAAACCCTACCTAATAAATATAAGAAAAATAAGGATAAATTAAAGGTTTAGTATCTTATTAGATAGAAAGGCTATAGAGATAAATAGAATATATAGATACTAGCTAAGTAGATAATAAATATTAAAGAACTAGTTTAATAATTTAAATTATAAAACTAGTAATTATATTTAGTAGTTAGTAGTAATTTACTTATATAGTTTACTTTATTTCTTTATATTTACTACTAGTATTATTTACTTATAATTATTTCTTTATATTTATAATAAGTATAGTTTACTTTATATTACCCCTTTATATTATTTACTACTATTATTATTATTAATAATAGATATTACTTATATCTTTCTCTCTTATAATTCTCTTTTTTACTACTATAACTCTCCTTATATCTTATTTACTAACTATACCTTATTTACCTTATTTACTAACTATACCTTATTTACCTAAATTACTTTATTTAGAATTACTAGTATAATTATCTCTAGATAAGATTATTAAGTTACTAGTTAATATCTTCTTAATATATATATAGTAATTACCTCTAATACTAATATAAAGATTATTACTTAAGCTTAGGCTACTATATCCTACTATAATAGATAAAATAATTAAATTACTATTAGATTATCTATAAGAAAATTTATAGTTACTATTAGTACTTAATAAAAAGAAATTAATCTCTAAAGTAGGTAAAATAATAGATTTACTATTAGATTTACTTAATAAAGATATTAAGTAATAATATAATATAAATAAATACCTAGATATAAATAAATATCTAGACCTCTTAGAAAACCCTTATATAATAGATACTTTATTATTACTATTATTACTATTAATAGGTTATATACCTAAGAAAAAGGACCCTAATATCCTAGCTATAGTTAAAAAATAAATAAAGATAGCTTAGTAGGTAGTATAAGGCCTAGCCTATACTTCTTTCCTATTTATACTTAATAAGTATTATATATTAGACCTTAATCTTATAAAGATTATAACTATCCTATCTATAGTATCTAAATTTCCTAATATAGATATACTAATACTAGTAGTTAGCTTTATTAAGGATTAGCTATATTTATACTCTAAAGAGTTAGATATATTCTAGAAAGTTATATATATCCTAGCCTATCTTAAGTATAAGACTATCTCTCCCTTTTTTAAGGTTTATAACTCTACTAGAAAAATAATATCTACTAATAACTATTATCTCTACCTACTATATAATAAGAAAGTTAAAAGGCTATGCATAGTATAAAAGATATTTAAAAATTAATTAATATATATTAAGAATATATATACTAAGTATAGAGTCTTAATAATAAAATTCTATATTATATATTAAGCCTAGGAAGTCTCTATACTAGAAAAATACTAGATTAAGAAGTCTTTAAGTCTATTATAACTAAAATTTATAGATAGAAAAAGAAAGAAGATTATAAGGAGGATAATACTAAATATAATATATTCTTTTTTAGAAACCTTAAGATGCTTAATAATTACCTAATTTACCTAAATTAATAGAATAGACTAAGAGGTCTACTACTGCCTATATAGATTCCTTAGTATATATTAGATCTTTATATAGCTATTTAGAAAGTTAATAAAGTAATTTAAGAGCTTATTAAACTAAAGATATATTCTATAACTATAACTACTACCTAAGGTATAAAGTACTTCTTTTTCTAGCTCTCTAATAATAAAGATAATACTAAAGATATTAATATACTAAGTAACTTAACTAAGTATAGAGATTAGATAGTAAACTATTATATAGCTTAGGATACTACTAGATTACTAGTAGAAGATAAGGATATACTAGCTAAATATAATTTATTAGATAATATCCTACTTAATAAGAAGAACTAGCTAGTATTACTTAATATACTTAATATTATAGTATTATATATTAATAAAGATACTATAAGTTATCTTTAGGGAAAATCTGTTATAGCTTTATAATAAATACTTAAAAGAGTAAAGAGTTATAATAAGAATATAATATTTATAGACTTAGCTAGGAAAGTACTTTAATAGATAGAAGATATATACTTTAGCTTTATAGATAATAATTATAATACCTTATTAAGTAGTAGTATAGATTACTAGAGGCTATCTAGTAAAGCTAGGAAGTATATTATAGAACTATTAAAAAACCTGGAATAAGTTAAAGCTACTAATCTTATCTTTCTGCTTATCTTTTAACCTTCTAACTCCTAATCTTATTTTTCTGATTACTATTTAAGTTATACTGCAGCTACTTAGACTATTTTACTATACTACATGCTTTTCTTTTTCTTTTTTTTCTTTTATTCACGGGGAATCTGTTCTATATTAATAATTATATAGCTATACAAGTACTTACTTTAGTCTTAGGCTATAGTACTTAGAGAATCCATCTTCCTTGATATACAACCCCATGCACCAACTGTGCATACCAAAGCCTTACTATAAGTATTATAACTTGATTATAAATTATTACTTACTCTCTAACTAGTAAGATAAGGTTTACTAGCTTAATACTATAAGAGAGTATTTTCTTAAGCTTAAATATTTATTTTCTAAAATATTATATATCTATAATATAAAGACAGTAATATATTATTATAAGAGAAAATATAAAAATATAATATCCTTAGATAGATTATATATATAATAATAACTAAAGCTCTTAATAAGTAGCTAAAAAAGGAAAATATAATAGATAGTAATAGTTAGTTTAAGACTTTTAATACTAGTAATTTTTAGCTATTAGATAATTATCTTATTTACCTATAGTAATAGATAAAATAAGGGAGCATAATTCTAGACTAGATTACAAAATAGGAAGGAAAGTATAAAGCTATATTAGTAAATATTAATAATATTATTTCTAAGAAACTAAGCTGATTATAGGCTAAAAACATTACTTAACTTTATATAATTAGATAATAAGAAAGATATATATAAATAGTATCTATTAAATAATTATATATTAAAAATTATATATTATGTAGTAACTAGGTTATATATTAATATACTCACTAGGATAAAACTAAACTAAACAGAATAAATAATATTCTTTTAATCTATAAGATACTATCCAATATCCTAGCTAATACTACTAAATAGCCTCTATAGCTAGTCTCCTTATTATAAAATAATCTTATAATAAATAAGAAGGATTTTAGTATCTAGGGATGGCCTATATATATACTCTAAGTAATACTTACTAAAGTATCTACCTATACTAAGGATCTCTTCTTTATATTATAAGCTAATACTACCCTAAGATATCTAGAAAGATAGTATTTTAATCTCTTAAAGCATAACCAACCCTTCTACCTAGTTTCAGGGTCGCCCTAGCCGGTGATCTCGCGACATCAACATAAGGAGCCATCTCAATGTTAGATTTTCAAAATATTAATATCTTTTAGAGAATCTAGTTTTATTTAACCACTATAATGCCTAGTGATTACTATATAATCAAGGCTAAGATTTAAAATACTATTAAACACCTATATCAATAAAAAAAACCTAATATTATAAAGACTGTATATACTTTTAGGGTCCCTGTATTACACCTATAAGTATATTAGAAAGGATATTAATCCCTCTTTAGCTAAAGCAGATTATTAAATTAGTTAATAAGATCTTATATATAGATTATACTGACCCTAAGACCCCTCTACTAAAAGTTAATATAAGATAGCTTAAATAATAGCCTAACTATAATCTAGAATATAAGAGAAGGAAGATAAGGCTATAGAACTAGATTAGCAGCAGGCTTATAAGTTTAAGGTTATACAAGAATAGTATAACTATCTAGAGCATATTATCTAAGAGAAGGGAATTACTATTAAAGATATATGGAATTTTAATAAGATAGGCTTCTAAATTAGTATTAAAGGATTTGTAGATTATTACTAGAGAGATAATAAGAAAGCTATTTATACTAAGTAATACTAATACTAAGTATATAACCTTAGTAGAGGCTATCTTTACTAGAGGTAAAACTATCTCTCTATTAATTATTATAATAGGGAAGATAATTATAAAGGGATAGTTTAATTATACTAAGAAAGGAAGCTTTATTAGTATCTTTAAGAGTAGATATATTAATAATAAACTAGTGAATTAGTAGATTTAGTAGTTCTATACTACTATAGTAAAATCTAAGAAGAGGGTCTATTAACTACTTCTCTATAATAAATATAGCTCTTATATTACCTATAAATTTATTAAATTCTATAAGCAGAACTATATTATTATCTTCTTCTTAATTCTATATATAAGCTATATTCTTTAGCCTCTTAATATTACTATATATAATATCTTTAAATACTAGCATAGTAAAGCTATTACAGATACTACCTAATCTAGATATAGGAAGTTTACTAAGATTAAATTCTTATATACTCTCTTAGAGATATAATACTAGGTCTTTAAGGAATCTACTATCTTAGCTAGCTTCTAGCTTACTAGGATAGTTCTATAGAATCTAGATATTATAATTATAAACCTCCTAAAATATTAACCTTATATACTAGTTTTAGAGGGAAGTAATAAGACTATCTAGACCTAGGGAAAACACTAAAGATAGTATCTTAATTTAAAATAGTTAGTAATAGAATCCCTCACCTAGAAGGCTATAATTAAATATATAATATAAAGATATTAGTTAAGGGAGCTATTATATAGGCTTATCTTATTAAGGCTCTTTCTAAGGAGATCTATAACTCTGCTGCAGTATAGAAGGCCTATAAATAGTATTCTAAGGCCTTAAAATATTAGATATAGATAGGAGGCACTATATTCATCTTAGGCCTCTTATAGATAAAGAAGCTAAAGAAGAATTATAATAATATAAAGAAGAGATTAAAGCTATAGAAGATATAGCATACTATAATAATAGAATTAATTAAGTATATAATTAATTATAGAATAGTTATTAAGCATCTATAACTATCTAGGAAGATAGAGTAGATCCTAGAGTTCCTTTTATCTATAAGAAATATATATACTTTTATGATTAAGGGATGTAATGAAGCTTTAAATATTATCTCTTTAAAAAATCTAATATTAAGATGGCTCCTTATGTTAAGGTAGTGGGGTCGCCCTAGCAGGCGACCCAGAGACTAGGTTGAAGGGTTAGTTATAGTAAATATCCTTAACCTAATAACTATTAAAGACTAAATAATATCTATAAAGATATATAAACCTATTCTTAAAATACTAAAAGATCTTAAGGTAAATACTACTACTTACTCTATATTTTTTAAGTTAACCTAGTTATTTTATTTTATAATAATATCTTTTCTTTTTCTCTTTTTTCTTTATTATAGTAGGATACTATTATATATCTAATACATTAGATATTACCTTATAGTTATATAATAGAATTATCTCAACCTTATTAATTAGTTATAGAAAATAATAATCATCTTCCCTTTTATTAGTATTACTATATAAAGGTCTATACTAGTATCTTTCTATTAAGAGTATTTTACTTGTTTTATTTTAATAGGGATAACTCTGTAGATAAAGCCTATTATTTCTTATCTTTTAAAATAATTAAAATTAAAAAGGTATTAATAGGAATATGTAAAGTATACTAATAAATAAATAAGACTATACTAAACTTATCAGCTTAAAAGAATCTATATAAGTAAAGATTAGTATTATAAAGCTTAATTATCTTACTTTTATCTATTTTTAAAGAACTTAGAGTACTACCACTATCTTTTAAGGATAGAGTACCTTCTTTAGTAAATATAGGGGGATTAAAAAACCTAACTACTTTCTCTAAGAATATATTACTACCCCTAGAGACTAATTAGTTTTCTTAATAGAAGAAAAGAGTATAACCTAAGGAATCTTCTTTTTATAAAAGTAATTAGCTTTAAGGAATAAGATAGGGTAGTAGACTCTAATACTTTATTAATCTATTTAAGAGGCTAGTTATATATAATAATGCTATTATTATTAAGGGCCTAAAGCCTACCCTATTTAAGGAAAGTACTATATAAATTAGCAAAGAATAAAATAGGAATAAGATAGAGAGGAGAAAAAGTATATATTAAGAGTAGACTTATGAGTACTAGACTTATTAAGGTAGAATAAATATACTATACCTTTACTATACTATCTATAATTAGTATATATACTAGTATAAAAGGAGTAATACTACTCTATAGAATTAATAGTATTAAAAGTAGCTATATAGGAATAAAATATATTATAGCTACCTATATAACTTAAATATAGCTTAATAACCTTATTTATTTTAGATTACCTAACTAACTTTATAAACTAGGTTAAGTAATATTATATAGATATCTAAGTACTTATTAACTAATAGTTAATTTTATTTTTAGTAATTTATATAGCCCTAGTATGCTCTAGGATATTTAGTATAGTTATAAAATTATCTAGATAGATATGGAATAAAGTATAAAGGATAATAATATAATTAGTATTAGACAGGGGGAGGGAGACTATTAATAAATAAAAAGAAGTTTAGCTAGAGGATATAATATTAAGGTATAAACTATAAAATATTATATATAATAAAGTTTAAAAGTTAAGAGTATTTATACCTAGGCTATATATACTAGCAGTAAATACTTATTTATTTATAATTATTAGTTAATTCTACCTTTATTAATTTTATTTATTTATTACTATATGTATAGAGTAATATTTACTATAAGTCTTTAGTTACTAATCTAGATTACTAATTACTTATATAACTTACTTATTACTACTACTAAGTTAATCTAATTATATCTCTTATATCTTAATAAGGAATATACTAATTTGAAATAAGAATCAGAAATAATCAGTTAATTCTATAGATATTTAATAAAGAATTAATAATATTTAAATACTAGATCTAGTAATTAATATCTTTTAGTATTAATTAGATCCCTATAACTATAATAGTAGGTACTAACTAGGATTTATAATTTCTATTAATAACTAAGAACTCTATAGACTAAGTTTAGTCTAAGCAGGGGATGGTAAGGACCTTTATATGGCAATGCTGATGATGGGGAAGATAGTTATTATTCCTTTGGTACTAGCTATTAATGGATAAATATATAGGAAACAAGGCATATAATAAGCTAATATATAATAGTATCCCCCTAAAAAAAACCAAGAAAAAAAAAGACGAAATTAGTAGTAAATTAGAAAAACTATAAGTAATAGTAACATCTATTAGATATATAGAAGCTTTTAAAGGTCTATAAATACTTTTCTTTATAGCCTCTAATTAATTAGAAAAGCTAATAGAATCTATAAGATATAACCTAGGTACTAGTAAAGCTTATCTTATATTAGATAGAAAAGTAGATATAAGTCCTTTATTTAATAAATATAGGGTATATTTTTAGCTATAGCTCCTATACTTATAAAGACTCTAGTAAAATATTTATTTATCCCTATAAGAGTAGTAAGTTATTAAGGTTTTTAGATAAAGTTTTACCTAATTAGCTATACTAAAGTAAGTCTATTTAATATATCATAAAACATTTATAGTATTCTCTATATATATTATATTTATAGTATAATTACTAGCTTTAGCTAGGGTCTATTAAAAGATATAAATAGGTTTTCTCTAGGGGAAGTTTATTATATCTTTAGTAATCTTAAGTATTATATTAAGATACTTATAAGATACTAGCTATATAGCCTAATTTATCATAATTATAGTAAGGATATTTAAGAATTTAATAAGTCTTTATTCTTAGTAGATATATTAATATTTTATTCTATATATTACTCTATAATCTAATTAAGATAAAGAGAGAAATTATTAAGTAAATTAGTTCTATATTTATCATTATCTTTATTAGGGGTAGGCTTATAGAAAGTCTACTTTTAAACTATATTATAGATTTAGGGTTTTTAAGATTTTTAATAACTTAGTTATAATTACTTTTTATAAAGCTATAAAATAGTTAAATAGCTAAAGAATTAAATTATTATCCCTAGATAAGTTTTATAATAAAGGATAAATTAGTTAATTATTTATAGTTTTAATATTCTCTAAATATAATATCTAATATTTACTATTACTATCTTTTATATCCTTAATTATTTACTATTTTTATATATCTTCTATAATATTATCTTTTAGAAACTAGCTTAAGATATTAAGCTTCTACTTATATATAAATTAACTATCTATTTTTAATACTCTTCTTTAGTTTCTCTTAGATAATCTAACTAAGCTTTAACTTCTTTATTATTTATAGGTGCTCTTCTTCTTTATTAAAATTCCTCCTATTTTAGATAAACTAGTAGAGGACTATTCTATATAATCTTCTTAATATCTAGGTTTATTAGGTAGAAATTTTATTAATATTAGAAATAGATTATATATACTTAATTTAGCTAGTTATATTACTTGTTATTTCTTCTCCTTTACTACTCTTTCTTTCATCTACTTCTTAGCTAGCTTTTTAGCTTCTATTTCTGTATTCTATCTATATCTTCTAGGTTAAGCTAAAAAGGTATTAGTAAGGGAGTAAGTAGTTATTTAGGGGAGGTATTAAATTTTAAGATCTTATAATTATTTAACTCAAAACTCTATAAGAATTTATTATAATTAGATAACTCTTCTTTCTTATACTTATCTAGTATTATAAGGTATCCTAAGATAAGATTTTCTAGTTTTAGATTACTAGGTTCTAATTAGCTAGCTATATACTTAATATAATTTTAGGCTATCTACTTCTTTTAAGGCTTAGTTATTTTCTTTATAGGTATTAATCTATCTTTATATAGCTATACTTCTATCTATTATTAGGGCTTATTAAAAACTCTAGAGGGTAGATAAAGCTATTCTTCTATATCTCATAAATTAGAAAGTAGTTAAGTTTTAATATTCTAAAATCTTTTAATTAATATTCTATTATACTAGGGTGTATTTAAGGATATATAAATATTTATTTACAGAATACTATAGATAAGGACTTAATAATCTAGTCTAGGGATAAAGAGCTATCATAAATATACTAGAAGTATATTAAGAATAGGTAAGTTATAAGAAAATAGTATTAGAATAGCAGAAAATAGAGAAGTTAGATATAAGTAGAGTATAAGGAGTATTATAGATAAATAAAGAGAAAATAGAGTAAAGTTAGAATAGGCTAAGATATAGGGCTAATAATAATAGTAAATAATATATTAAAGAAACTGGGTAGTAAATAGCATAGGTATATATGTAGTAATTATAGATAAAGATAAGGTAATATAGCAGAATATAATAATAAATATAGATATAAGAGTATAGAGTAAACTACTATATTTTAGTTTTCTCTTTTTCTTCTCTTTATCCTTAAATCCCTGGACTAATTCTTTTATATTATTAAGCTAGTTAAGTAATATCTATTAGTCCTACCTATTACCCTAGCCTTTCTACTTAATAGGGTATTAAATTAACTTTTTCTTCCTATCTTTAGCTAGAACTTCTAATTTAGTAATAATTCTTTTAAGCTTATAAGACTAACACTTATAGTATATACTATGTGGTATGGACCTTTGTATGGCAATGCTAATAATAGGGAAGATAATTATTATTCTCTATAACCAATAACTAATCAATAAGATAAAGATAATTCTATTATATAACTATAAGTTAATAGTCTAATAATATAGAAATAGTATCCTACTATAGTAAAGAAAAAAGAGAAAAAGAAAAGATATTAGTATAAAATAATAACTAGACCAAGTTAAAAAATATAAGGTAAGTTACTATATTTATCTTAAGATCCTTTAATATTTTAAGAATAGGGTTATATATCTTTATAGATATTACCTAGTCTTTGATTGTTATTAGATTAAGGGTATATATTATAGGTTTTAAGAGATTAAAATACTATCTTTCTAGATATCTTAGGGTAATATTAGCTTATAATATAAAGGAAGAAATCTTAGTATAAATAGGTACTTTAATAAGTATTACTTAGAGTATATATATAGGCTATCCCTATAGATCTTTATTAAAATCCTTATTATTTATTATAAGATTATTTTATAATAAGGAGACTAGCTATAGAGGCTACTTAGTAGTATTAGCTAGAATATTAGATAGTATCTTATAAATTAAAAGCATATTATTTATTCTTTTTAACTTATTTTTAGCCTAGTTTATATACTAGTATATAAGCTAGTTATTATATAATATAAAATTATTAGATAGGTACTATTTATATCTTTCTTATTATCTAATTCTATAAAGTTAAGTAAACTTATTTATCCTATAATTAGCTTAGTCTTCTCCATAATAGTATCACTAATATATATTAATATTATTTTATACTTATCTTTTTTATTTTTTAACTAATCTAGAATTATACTCTCTTATTCTAGCTATTACTATAAATAATAAGATAATTATTTAGTAATTAAAGATTACTAATATTAAGTATCTTAAACTAATTATTCTTATCTACTTTATTTTCCTTCTTTAGCTACTTATTAATAGCCTTAATTATATTTATATCTATAATCTATCTAAAGATTATTATATTCTTATATTCTTCTCTTATAATAGTATATTACTATCTTTATATTATAGGTATATAATACTTTAGTAAATAAATATTTAAGCTTTAAAATAATACTCTTCTTATAGCCTTAAGCTAGTAAATCTTATTTTATTAGTTAGAGAGTAAGTAATAATTTATAGTATTAATTATTTATTCTACTAAGTTATAATACTTATAATAAGGCTTACTTATTTTAAATTTTAGGAATAGATATAGTAAGATAAATAAAATAGTCTCTCTTAGTAGTTATAAAAAATAAATAGGGTTAATCTATAATAAAGCTAATATTAGATATTAGTATATTAGGGATTTTAAACTTTAGGATAATAGGAGATATACTATTAATAAAAGGTATTATAAAAATTAATATAAATATATTTATTAAAGTTATAAAGATTAGTATAAAGAGGCTATAAGTAATATTTTATACTAATATCTAAGCTTACTAAATTAGGTTTTATTTTTTAGCTTTCTTAGCTACCTTTTTATTTATTATTTTATTTTAATTTTTAGCTTTAGTAACTTTACTACTTTTAATTTAATCTTTATAAGGAGTTCTTATATCTCAAAATCTTTAGATTATAAGTCTTTTTAATTCTACTATATATTAATCTTCTACTTCTTACTATAGTTTATTTAGAAGAGAAGGAATTAGATCTTTATCTTTATTTAGTTTATTAAGATATTACTTAATTAATTATTAGTATTTTAGTTATCTTATAGAAGATTATTATAATTATTATTATTATTACTATTAAATTTTCTAATTTAATCTAGAATAAGATCTTTAAGAATTATTTATAAAGAATTAGGGGTTTTTTATACTAATACTTTATTAGAGTCTAATTATAGTTTAGATTTTTTTAAATAGTTTTAAAGTCTCTCTTTTATCTATACTAAAAGGAAATCCTAATCTTATTATATTAATCTATAGGGACTAGCTTATAATCTCTCTCTTATCTTTAAAAAAAGGATCTAATCTAATGTTATTAAACTATGAGTAGATTTAGGAGGTATTCTTACTAGTTTAGGAGATATTTATACTAATAAAGCTAGATTAATTTTCTAAATAATAGATATATTAGTTATATATCTTAAGCTAATTTAATTATAAGATATATTACTAGCCTAGGAAGCTAGGTATTATGATATTGACTACTGTGCTGGAGGTTTGGTATAATCTAGATTATAATCTTACTATAATATATAGTTATAATTGTTGGTGAGAATTATGATATGGTTAATTATTGATCTTATTAATGAATTGATCTGCTATGGTTGCTCATTGACTATATCCATGGTTCTTGCGGCCATAGATTATCATTAATAATTATTGATTTCAACCATTAGCAAATAGTGATCTAATCTATAAGATCACCTAGCTATGAGATCATTCAAATATTTGAATGGCTTATACTAGAAGAAATAACCTATAAATACACCCTTGAATTACTCTATAGCTAGAGAGAGAGTAACTACTAAGGAATTAAGACATTAAGCTAAGGTATCCTTAGCTATTTTCCTTCTACTATTCTTCCTACTATCCTTCCTATTCTTCTTATATCTAGTATATACTGTTCATTTTCATTCACAATAATACTACTAAGAATATTACTAACTATATAATATTAATAATAATATTTTATTCCTATTATTCTTAAACCTATATATATATATATGATTAACTATTCAACCTTCTTAGATTAATCTAGATACTAAAGATAGTAAAGATTTTATTATAGAATATCTTTTAGCTCTTCCCTAATATAATATTATAATAATAAATATTATTAACTATCCTAAGTCTTCTAGAAAGTAATAAAGATATATTTAATATTATAATTTTTATAAAAAAGATAAAATTTAGGTTATTAATTTATTTTAGAAGTTTTAAATTAATATTAATAAGTAGAATTTAGGAATTATAACCCTAAATTAATTATCCTTCTTTATTAATAACATAAATAATACTAAACTTATATCTCTTAGTATAAAGTCTCTTTAAACCTAGTCTACTACTAGTAGTAATAATTTTAAGGTAGATTATACTTAATTTTAAGAATTATTTATAATAGCTACTTAGGGTATAACTAATAAAAATACCTAGAGTAGAATAAGTTAATTATATAACTAAATAATTAAGTATCTCTAGACTATATATAATTATTAAGGCTATACTTACCTATAAGAGGGTATAAAAGTTATATTTACTACTCTTAATCCTTCTATTCTTTATTAAGTATTTACTAAAGCTCTTAAACTATATTAAAGATCCCTAATCTTAAGCCTATCCTTATATATAATAATAATAAACTAACTTCTTTTAATAATATAGTTTATTATTTCACTAAGTATAAATAAGGGATTATTTTATATACTTAGATATAGCTTTAATTATGTAGTAAAGATAATAATAAACTAATCTAATAAATATTAATCTTAATACTATTATAGTATCCCTAGACTATCTAAGGAAAGGGATATATAAATAGAAAATCTAGTATTAAAATAATAAGAATATTTTAATTATAGATAGAAGGGCTATAATACTTAGGCTTATACTATATTAAAGTAATTAAAAGCTAATTATAAGAGGTAAACAGAAAATAAGAAAGACTACTAGATAAGAAAGTACTAATTAATTAATTATTAAAGGCTTCTAATATTAAGAACTATAAAATATTTAATAATCTTAAACCCCTAGAAGAAGAGGATAATTTTAATAATAATAGTAAGAAGAAGAACTAACCTCCCTAAGATAATACTCTTAATATAATAGAGATAAAACTAGATAACTATAAGTATATTAATATATATTTAAATACTCTTAGATTAGATATTCTTTATTTCTCTACTAAGATTAAGGTATCTTAGATAGTAACTTCTCTTTAAATACTATTAGATTATAGTTCTAGTTATATCTTTATTTTAAAATATCTAACTAATTTATTACTTTCCTTATAGTACTAATTTTAATAAATATCTAAAACACTATAAATCAAATTACTAAGTAATTAACTTATATATATATTATATTAAGTTTAAATTCTACTAAGATTAGATAATTAGTACTATATAATTACTCTATAGGTCTATAAAATAATAGAGTATAATATTATCTTAGATTAAGACTAGCTAAAATATATTAATCTAACTATTAATTAGGTTATAGGATAGATATATATTAAGAGATATAGAATAAAGTTTATTACTATCTATTTAATTAATCTTTACTATTAAATTAATTTAGATTTAGATTTAGAAGTATTTATTAACCTTATCTCTACTAAATAACTTTATTATATACTTTAAAAAGAATAATAAGAAGCCTAATTATTTATTATTTATCTATTTAAGAAGGATAAAGAGATATTAATAAATCTATACTAGTTAAGTCCTCTACTTACCTAGTATAAAAATATATTTAGGGAAGAGTTATACCCTAGAATATCTCTAAAATAATTATTATAATATTATATTAATACTAAAGATTCCTCCTTAATAAATATAAACTCTTACCTATAGTTACCTAAGAAGTTTTATATAATAAAGAAATAAATTAAAAAACTATTAAAGAAAGTAGTTATTTATTCTTTAGTTAGTACTTAGGGCTTTTTATTATAATTATCTCTAAGGCTAAGCTTTATTTACTAGTAATTCCTCTCTAATACTATTAATATATAACTAAGAAATATAATTAGTAATACTACCTCTAGTAGTAGACTTTTTACTTAATCCTATACTATATTAAAGTATAATTCTTTTAGAATATTAAATTTAATATAAAAGATTATAGTGCTATAACCTTATTTCTTAGAGAAGTTAATATTAGTATATAATAGTAAATCTAGGTCTTAATATACTAGTATATATTAATTTTTTAGATAGCTTTATAAGGAATTAAAACTTTCTCTTTTATTATTAGTAATATTATCTAGTAGTATATATTCTATATAGTATTTCTATACTTTACCCTTTATAGGATCTTAACTTAATAACTATATTTTATAATCCTATAATAGTGAGATAATAGCTAAGTAGTATAGGATATAACTCTATATCTAGCCTATAAAACTAATATATATATTAAGGTTAGATAATATAATAAGGAATTATAGCTTACTATAGCCTTTAGTTTTTTCTTCTATAATAGTTATATCTAATAATAATATATTCTAGCCTAATAGTTAAATTAAAGGAAAAGTAATAAATATCTTTTATAGTAATAGTATTATCTATATTTTAGTATATTTAGATAGGAATATAGATAATTATTATATATAATCTTTAAAAGTCTTACTTTATAATATAAAGTTATTAATATAGATCTATAAGAAAGATTTTATATCTTTAAAAATTAAATTAACTTATTATTAAATATATAGTATACTATTAATAAATTCTATAGAATATATATAGAAATACTCTTACCCCCTATATATTATAACTCTAGTAAACTACTATAAGTCTAGGTATAATAGCTATTAGTAAAATATTATAATTATATTTATAACTAATATATAAGGATATCCAGTGGATTCTAAAATAATTTTAGCTTAGAATAGTATAGGATAGATATCTAGAATAACTATTATATTAATTCCCTAAAAATTAATTACTACTTTACTTTTTATCTTACTACTTACTAATTAGTTAATAATAAATACTAATAAAGGTAGGTAAGATAGCTTTTTAAATTTTAAAAGTAGAGGTATAGATTATAGTAGTATAGCTAGATTAAGGATATATACTAGAGTACCTAATAGGGTAATATTTATTAAAAAACCTATTCTTCCTAGCTAATATAGTATATTAAATATTTTATCTATAACTACTTTATACTTAGGACTAATATTATAGACTTTAGCTATTTTTTTAATTTACTATTTCTATCCCTTTTTAAGATAAATATATATTTATCTCTCTTCTAGAATATTAATAGTCTAAGTATTATTCTATACTATTAGATAAGCTATAAGAATTACTAATAATTATTTAATAACTTTAGAGATAATATAAATATAAATTCTATTATTAAGCTTAGTTATTATTAAGTTATCTATATTAACTTATAATATCTTTATTAACTCCTCTAGTAGTATTACTACTAGGTTATATATATATAGTATATTTATATAGTATATACTTATTACTTTAAACTTAGATAAGAGGCTTAACCTCTTATAGTATTATAATATAACTAGTTAATCTATCTAATCTATAATAATAATATATAAGAAGTTAGTATCCTAAATATAGAAGAATAATATAACTTATAGATACTGAGCTATATTAAATATGTAGTTATAGTTATTAGTAAGACCTTATTATTTAACCAGTACTTAAATAGTTATATAAGATAGTATAATAACTTTCTATTAAGTATATACTAGTTATAGATCCATCCTATTAGATTTTAGAGAGATAGTTAAAGGAATTTTAGTATTCTTATAGAAAACTATAACTACCTTATAATTTATAAAGTTAATTATAAACTTATATTTACCTAATATATCTACTCTAATAAGTAAGTTAGCTTTAAGTCCCTTAGTAAGGTACATCTTAATCTAAATCTAGACTAAGTAATATCTAGTTTCTTATTTTATAGGGATAAATAGTAATATAGAGATAAACTAAGTACTTATAAAGCTATTAATAATATTATATACTAGGATTAGTACTAGGTATTATTAGATTTATATATCTAGTAGATTATATAAGAGAAAATCCTTATTAATAATTATTATTATATATCTAGAATCCAGGTAAATTATAGTAACTTATTTTTCTTTATAGAGGTATACTTTAATTATTATATACTTCTATAATTAAAAACCTATACTATTATAAGATATATTGGTATGCACTGTAGGTGCATGGGCTTGTATTTCAGGGAAGATAGTTGTTATTCCTTGTAGCTAATAACTAATTAATAAGATAAAGATGATTCTATTATATGACTGTAGACTGTGAGTTAACAGTCTAATAATATATAACAGTATCCTACTGTAGTAAAGAAAAAGGAGAAAAAGAAAAGATATTAGTATAAAATAGTGACTAGGTTAACTTAAAAAATATAGGGTGAGTAGTAGTGTTTATCTTAAGATCCTTTAGTATTTTAAGAATGGGGTTGTATATCTTTGTAGGTATTGCCTAGTTTTTAATAGTTATTAGGTTAAGGGTGTTTACTACAGGCTTAGAGAGATTAAAATACCATCTTTCCAGATGTCTTAGGGTAATATTAGCTTATAATATAAAGGAAGAATCCTTAGTATAGGTAGGTACTTTAGTAAGTATTACTTAGAGTGTATATACAGGCCATCCCTATGGATATTTACTAAAATCCTTATTATTTATTATGAGATTATCTTATAATAAGGAGACTAGCTATAGAGGCTACTTTATAGTATTAGCTAGGATATCTAATAGTATCTTATAGACTAAAAGAATATTATCTATTCTCTTTAGCTTATTTTTAGCCTAGTTTACATACTAGTATATGACCTAGTTACTATATAATATAAGATTATTAGGCAGGTACTATTTATATATATCTTCCTTATTATCTGATTCCACAAAGTTAAGAGAACTTTTTTAGCCTATAATTAGCTTAGTCTTCTCTATAATAGTATTATTAATATTTGCTAATACTACTTTATACTTATCTTCCTATTTTTTAACCTAGTCTAGAATTATGCTCTCTTATTCTATCTATTACTATAGATAAATAGGATGGTTATCTAGTGGTTAAAGGTTACTAGTATTAAATATCTTAAACTAACTATTCTTATCTACTTTATTTTCCTTCTTTAGCTACTTATTAATAGCTTTAATTATCTTTATATCTATGACCTATCTAAGGATATTATATTCCTATATTCTTCTCTTATAATAGTATATAATTATCTTTATATTATAGGTGTGTGATGCTTTAGTAAATAAATATTTAAGCTTAAGAAAATGCTCTTTTATAGCCTTAAGCTGGTAAACCTTATCCTACTAGTTAGAGAGTAAGTAGTAACTTATAGTATTAATTATTTATCCTACTAAGTTATAGTACTTATAATAGGGCTTGCATGCCTTAAATTTTAGGAATAGAGGTATATAGATAAGATAAATAAAATAGTCCCTCTTAGCAGACACAGAAAATAAATAGGGTTAATCTATAATAAAGCTAATATTAGGTATTAGTATATTAGGGATTTTGAACTTTAGGATAACAGGAGGCATACTATTAATAGAGAGTATTATAAAATTTAATATAAATCTATTTATTAAAGTTATAGGGATTAGTGTGAATAGGCTATAAGTAATATTCTATACTAATATCTAAGCTTACTAAATTAGGTTTTATTTTTTAGCTTTCTTAGCTGCCCTTTTATCTATTATTTTATTACTATTCTTAGCTTTAGTGACTTTGCTACTTTTATTTTAACCTTTATAAGGAGTTCTTATATCCTAAAAGATTTAGATTATAAGCTTTTCTAATTCTACTATATATTAATGTTCTGCCTCCTGTCATAATTTATTTAGAAGGGGAGGAATTAGATCTTTATCTTTATTTAGTTTATTAAGGTATTACTTAATCTTAGCAATATTTTAGTTATCTTATAGGAGATTATGATTGTTATTACTATTAATATATTTTTTAATATTAGTATTTCTGCTATCCTGTAGGAGATTATTATAATTAGGGAAATTATTATAATTATTATTATTATATTTTCTAATTTAATCCAGAATAAGATCTTTGAGGATTATTTATAAAGAGTTAGGGGTTTTTTATAGTAATACTTTATTAGAGTCTAATTATAATTTAGGTTCTTCTAAGTAGTTTTATAGCCTCTCTCTTATCTGCTATAAAAGGAAATCCTAATCTTATTATATTAATCTATAGGGTCCTCTAGTTTATAATCTCTCTCTTATCTAAGGTGAAAGGAGGATCTAATCTAACCTTATTAAACTATAAGAAGGTTTAGGAGGTGTTCTTAGTGGTTTAGGAGATATTTATGCTAATAGAGCTAGGTTATTTTATTATTATATAAAGATTTATTAGGGAAATATAGTAGGAGATAATTTAATAATTTTATCTAGTAAGGACTTAGATAGTTTAATATAAGTTAGTACTAGAAGATAGATTTACTAATAATGCATCAGGCATGATAGTAGGTTAAGAAGTTATAAGGTAAGTAGGTAAGTAAAGGAGAAGGGGTTTAAGAAGGAGAAAGAGGGGATAATAGTAGTAGATATATATATTTATACTTCCATTGAGTGAATATACTAAATAGTAATTAGTAAATAGTAGAATAGTTAAATAATAAGGAAATCAATAGAATTAATAACTCTTAATAAGAACTTATTAAAAGGTTATTAGTGAATGGAATTAATAATATAGTATAAAGAAATTAGATAATATAATAATAATAGTAAAATAAAGGGAGAAATTAATAATTATAAAGATAGAACTATATTACTAGATACTTACTTTAAATTCTTTAATAAGCTCTTAAGCATTACCTAACTAGTCTACTAATATCTATTAATTCTATTTATTACTATAGCCTTTCTATTTAATAAGGTACTGTGTTATTTTTATTTTTCTTTTACCTTTAGCTAGTAGTTTGTATTTAGTGATTATTTTCTCTATCTTATAGGATTAGTATTCATTAGTATCTCCTTTAATATTAACAGGACCTGGCTCTTCTGGTTTATAGTAGAATAGGTTATTATAATTATATTTCTTAAGATATATAATAGAGATAATAGGATGTAACCTCCAGTCCTTTAGAAAATCTAACTTATATATAAGTAGACTAATATAGTCTAAAACTTTAAAGGGACCTGTATACTAATTTCCTAACTTATAGCCTAGGGTTAATTATATAATATAACTAGTATAAAGCTTTAATAATACTTTATTACCTTTGCTAAAGGTAAGTAGTATATAATACTTATTATACTATTCTTTTATTATAAGTGCTGCAAAGCATAGGGCCTCTATAGCTATTATATAGTATATAAATAACCTATCTATAAGGGTGGGATCTTAAAATCTAGTATTTAGTATTATAGGGAGGCAAAAACTATATATAAGTTTATATAGAGTAGCTTTAGTTAATATATTCTTTATAGAGTTAAATATTCTTTATATAGCAGCTAAGACTATTAGCTAGTCTATAATCTTATTAAGTAAAGTAATTATATAGTAGAGATAGATTTTAATTATTTAGTTTATTTATTCACTTTACCTATCTATTTAGGTGTAGTAAGCTATAGAATATCTCTATTTAATCTTTAGTGCTTTAAGGAACTGCTACTAGACTTTAGATATAAATTTTAGATCCTTATCTAAAATAATAACCTTAGGGATTCCCCAGTCCCCTTTATTAAGTTTAGATAGTAAAGTAACTACCTATTTTTAAGTAGTCTATATTATATATCCTAGTAGAGCTATTATCTATTTTATAAACTTATTAGTGACTAATATTATTATATTAAAGGTTCTAGTGTCTAGTAATCTAATAATAATATTAATTATAATTATATAGAAAGAGATTACTAGTGTTAAAATTAGTTATAAAACTCTATAAGGTTAGTGCTGCTGTATCTACTTCTTCTAATATTTAGGGTAGTGCTAGATATACTCCTTAACCTAGTATTTTTTTTAGTCAAATACTAGACCATAGAGTAATTCTAGCATCCTATTAATACTAGGATGATTATTACTATTATACACTATTTATAATATTTTATAGAGTAGGATGTGCGGTATATATAGATAGATAGCTATTATTTATATATAAAAGACTATTATCACAGAGCTTGTATAGCAGAATAACTAATATCTAAGAAGTTATATTCTTTTAGAGCATATATAGCACCCAGGACTATCTTTAGTCTTTTAAATATCTATTTATAATACTTTTCTTAAATTTCTCTAACAGTGCTAAGCTAATAACTATTATTAATTATAACTCTTTACTATAGAAGGCATGACTAAACAGGATGTCTAAAGGGTCTATATTAAGTAAAGTTAGGTTAGGATTACCTTTTATAAAAGAAGGTAATCAAGGTAGTAGTATATCTAGAATACTATATTTTTTTATCTAATTTATAAAATAGTAATATAATTAGAAATAGTTAGTAGTATTATAAAGCTTATACTAGTTATAGATATAACTTATCTATTAATAATATTATTAAACTTATCTATTTAATAATATCTACTATAGCTATATAATCTATATAAATATAGAAGCTAGCTTTACTAGACTCTACTATATATTAGATCTTATATAATAGCTATATAAGGCTAGAGACTTCCAGCTTAGTAGGCTAATAGTTTTTCTTAGAGGTGGTTAGTGCGTGACTAAGGAATATAATTAGTAGAATAGCTTCTATAGATAGTCCTTTAGGGCAGTCCTATATAGTGTTAAATAATAGATTATTAGGGATATTATATTATATATAGAAAACTATAGCTCCATGCCCTTAATGTTTAGATAAATTAATATTAGTATATAGTAGTAAATTAGGGTTTTAATAGGTAAGTATTAGTCTATCCTTTAGGTAATCTTAAATACTCTTAAAGGATTCCTATTCCTTATTAGTAATATTATTAAGTAGGGTTTACTTAGTATAAAATTTCCTAGCTTTCCCTTTTAATAGACCTCTGTTTAATAGCTAAGTTTTCCTATCTTATAATAGCTGGATAATGGCTGAGTAGAAGGGAATATATAATCTAAGCTATCTAGTTAAACTAATATAAGTATTAAGGTTAGATAATATAACTAGGAATTCTAATTCTAATATAGCCTTTAGTTTTTTATCTATAGTAGTTATACCTAGTAATAATATATTTTAGCCTAATAGCTATACTAATAAGAAAGTAATAAATATCTTCTGAAGGGATAGGGTAATCCTTATTTATATATTTATAGAGAAATTCTAATAAATATTATTTATAGTTATTAAAAGTTTTACTATACAGGATAAAATTATTAATATAAATATATATAAAATACTTTATAATTCTAAATATTAAATTAACTTACTATTAAATATAAGCAATACTATTTATAAATCTTATTAGATATATATAAAGATATTCCTATCCTTAATATATAATTATATTTAAAAACTATAATAAGTCTAGATATAATAACTATTAGTAAAATATAGCTATTATATCTATAATAGAGATATAGATATAGCTAGTATATTCTACTATAATTTTAGCTTATAATAGTATAGAATAGATATCTAGAGTAATAACTATATTAATACCTTAGAAATTAATTACTACTCTACTTTTTATCTTACCTTAGATTATATAGTTAATAATAAAGGCTAGGGATAGAGGGAATAAGGAATTCTTAAATTTTAATAATTTAGATATTAGTTAAGATTAAATTTTAGGGTCTAGGATATATACTAGGGCCCTTAATAGGGAAATATTTATTAAAGGCTAATTCTTCCTAAAGTATATAGGCTATTAAATATTTTATTAATTACCTAATAATATTATAGGCTAATATTATATATCTTAGCTAAATTCTTAATTTATTTTTCTCTACTATTCTTAAGGTAGATCTATATCTACCTCTTCTTAGGGATATTAATCACCTTAGTATTATTTATCTAGACTATTAAGTAGGCTATTAAGATATTTAGTAGTTTACTTACTACTTCTAGTAGACTGTAAATCTAAATACTATTATTAAGCTTTTATTATTAGAATTTAGTATTACTTGTAAAGCTTTTATATCTTCTTTAGATAGTATAATAACTAAGTTATAAATACTTAGGGTATTAATATACTAGATATTTATTACTTTAAATTTAGATAAAGTTCCTAGCTTTTTATAGTACTATAGTATAACTAATTAATCTATTTAATTTACTATTACTATATAACTAAAATTAGTATCTTAGATATATAGGAAGAGAGTAATATACTTATATTAGAAAGATTTAAAGATATAATAATAATTATTTAGAAAACCTTAAATTTACTTAACTAGTATCTAATATCTTAGCTATTAAGTAAGGTAATATTATAATTTTTTACTATATATAAATAGATTATAGATCTATATAATATAGCTTTAGAGATATTATTAGTATAAGCTTTAGATTTTTATAAGATACTCTTATTACTTTAAACTATATAAAATTAATAATAAATATATATTTTCTAAGTATATTAGTACTAATAAGTAGATTAGCCTTTAAATCTTTAATAAGATAAGCCTTAATAGATAATTTAATTATATATCCCTTTATACCCTTTTCAGCTAGGAGGAATAATAAGGAGGTAAATTAGATACTTATAAATCTATTTACTATTTTTGTCATGTGGCAAACTGCCAGTAAGCCTCAGGCACGGCCTACCACCTTGCTTAGAGAATAGTTTCTCTGAAGTCTCTATATATATATACAGTAGAAATAGGGGTAATTAGATAGCTTAGTAAGAACTAAGTAGTTTATTCTAATTATTATAATATATATATTTTACTTAGTAAGCCTATATCCTCTAGGAACCTTATAATTATAGTGATATCTTATAGCCTAGTCATTAACCCCTTAATATCTAGGGACCCCCCTAAGCAGACTACTTCTAGCCTACTTATAGTTTAAACTACTTCCTAACTATAGATTATTAGCTATAATTACTAGGCAGTATATCAATTAATAAATAGAATTATAGAACCTAAAGGATTAATAGGACTTTATTCAATAACTAAATCTAGAATAGTTCCTAGTAATATAACTGTGAGAGCATCTATAGAATGCTCTCTATCAGGTAGTAGATAGTATGGTAGTAGTAATACCTTTATAGTTAAACTAATTACTAAGGTATAAGCATCTCACCCCTTAGTAGGTGATAATATCTTAGTAGGTTATATACTACCTATATAACTACTATAGTTTACTATATATAGGCTTACTATACCTAATAACTGCCTCCCTCTTTATAGGCTATATCCCTATAGCTAGAAGTATTATTATAATATTCTTTTACCTTATATAAACTATATATTCTTATTAGTTTAATTAAAATAGTTAATACTATTATTATTATATAGTTTTTATTATTATAAAAGAGTAATATACTAGTTAATAATAATATTATTATATTACTTAATACTATTATATAGTAGTTTAATCTTATTATAATAAATATACTAAATAACTTTAGCTATTATTTATTTAAATAATAAAGTAGCTATAGTAGCTTATTATCTTTATAGCTTTATAAATTTTTTTTTCTTTTTTTTCTTCTCTCTTTAGTAACTATAAGATCTTCTATTATAAATACTTTATTTTATTCTCTCTTACTATATAGTTTCTATTATCTATTTTATTATTATTATAATTATATATTTTATTTCCTTTTATTTACTATAAGTAATTATAGTTACTAATTCTCTTATTATAAGTTAATATAGTTTATTTATATTAATATAACTATATAGTCTTCTAGCTAAATATATATAGCTTCTAGTATTAAGATATCTTTTAATTATTATATATAAATAGTAGATTACTTTATCTCCTATTATTTTTTATTATTTTATAGATAGTAATTATATTACTTATTATTTTATATAGATTTATAATATTTTATAGATATTATTACTATTTTACTAGTTTTACTATAATAATTATAATAACTAATATATTTTCTTTATTTTCCTACTTCCTTTATTATATTTCTTTATTTATTTTATATTTTTAATACTTCTAAATACCTCTTCTTCTTTATTTTCCTTAATTTAGTACTCTTTTAGATATATCTTCTTTATTTCCTCTTTATATTAGTAGTCTATATTCTATTAACTTATAAATACTTAATTTCTCTTACTATATTCCCTAGAAAATAGATAATTACTAATCTCTATATATAGAAAAATAGTTATTATATACTCTTATACCTTCTATTATAATACTACTATCTATATTTATTATAACTATAATATTATTATTACTTTTACTACTACTACTACTCTTATTATTCTTTATATTTATTAAGGCTATCCCCCTAGTTATAAATATACTATAGCCTATACTAATTATAGATATAGTATATTTTATAGCTAGGGGGGTAGTATCTAGATTACTATTACTATACTATCTATAGGCCTACCTACTCTATCTCTATCTTCTCTTAATATTCCTTCTATTATTATTAACCTTATCTATTATACTTCTTTAGAGTACTATTATTATTATCTATAGTTTTTTATTATATAAGATAATAGTAGTACTCTATTATATAGGATATAATACCTCTAGTATTAAATATAATTAGTATAATAGCCTCTACTAGCTCTACTAGTTAGTATATTATTTTTATATTCTTTTTCTTATATAGTTACTAATTTTACTCTATTTTTAAAGTTTCTTATATCTATCCTACCTACTATATCTACTATTATTATTACTATTACTATCTTAAAGATAGTATTCTTTTATTACTAGTCTTACTATAAAGATTATTATTAAGGTAGCTAGGATTTTTAAGGCCTAGATCTAAAAAGATAATAGATCTCTGTATTATAGTACTTCTACTATCTTAATCCCTTTTATATTTATTACTTCTACTCTAGATATTATATTTATATCTTTAATACCTTCTTTTATATTTATATCTAGTTCCCTATTACTAACTTTAGCTATTACTTTTATATCTATCTCTTATAGTTATCTTTTTTCTTTCTTCTATAATTAGTTTTAGTATATCTACTTCTTTTGGCTTTAGTAGTATATTACTTAGTATAGATAAATTTCTATTTTATCTTTAGGTATTTAAGATACTATTTAGTTTTATTTTTCTTTAGCACTATATATATAGCCTTCAGGCCTAATTTAATAAGTTTATTCTATTAACTATATCTTCTCCCTTATAGACATTATAAACTACTTATAGGCTTTAATATCTTTAATATAATTATAGAGTTCCTAATATTAGACTAGGTACTAATCTTTATTATATATTTTTTAGTATTAAAGGATAGCTACTATCTCCTATTCTTTACTATTTTTAATAATTATAGGCCCTAGCTAAGGTACTTATTTAATATTCCTTTATATAGTTCTAGTAAGGATATATAGAAGATATTATATATTTTTTTATATAATTTAGATAGATATAGTTAGTATAGAGTTGCATTTGGTCTGAGTTTAGGTGAGTTCAAAACCAGTTGGAACCGAACTGCTGTAATTTTGAGTCTAAATCTTAGAAATTAGAACCAAACCTAATCTGTTCTGATTTGGTTTAAGTTTTATTATAAAATCCACTACTAGGCCTATACTAACTAACTATAGTTAGATTTGGTTTAATTTTAGGCAAGTTAAACTGCTATTATTCAGTGAATTTTTACTATTTTAAATTCTTAAATAATCATACTATCTATTATACTACTACTATACCTATGGAAATTAATATTTCTATATAAAATATATAGTAATTATTATTATAATAATCTATAACTAAAATATTAATTTAATATCTATAGGGCTGAATAGGTGGTGGTTAAAATTATCCTTAGATTATAGTGATTATCAAAGGTTGATATATATATATATATAAACCACCACTACTTTTATACCAACCTATAATAGAAATAATTATTCTCTTATATCTTAGTAATCACTATGTATTTTAAATTAATATTTATAGTATTAGATAGCCTAGGTATAAAAGTTAAGGATTTTAATAATAAAGATATAAGTAATAATAAGGCAGAAGTATCTAGTAATAATAATAAGATAGAAGTTAATAAGGTAGTTAAAGAGCCTAATAATAGCCTTAATAACTTTATTATAGACTAGCTGTTCTTAGCTATATAGTACTCCTACTATTTATAGATTTTTAATTAGTAGATTTAGCTAAATAATAGATAATCTAAGTTTCTACTATTATCTAGAACTATTACCTTCTTCTATTATTATCTAGATTTATTACCTTATATATAGATTAAAAAAATAAAAAAAAATTAGGTATATATTATAGGAGAGGCTTAAATATTAAACTAAGAGAATATAAGTTTTAAATAATTTAAGAAAAGTAAAAAGTTATATATACCTTATAACTTAGCTATAAATATATAGCTATTATAACTACTTAGTTAGTTTATATAATAATTAAATTATAGGTAATTATTATAAAGTTTATATATAAATAATAGTAATGTATTTATAGTAGTAATCTTAATTATCTATAGTAAATATTTAACCCTAGAGTATAATACTTTTATAAGAATTATAAGAATATAATAAATTAGTTAAAATATATATAAGAAGGGGTTTAATACTAAGTTTTAATAAGTGATAATATAAATAGTTAAGTTATAGATATATATAATAGAGGTATATATCTAATATATAAACTTTCTAGTTTCTATAGAGTCTATATTTTATAGATATTATATTACTATTATAATATATAGTATACCCTTAAATATATATTTATTAATATGTTGAAAGATCCTATAGCCTTTTAATCAAGTTTAAAGTATAGTTAATTAATTAATTCTATAAAGAAAGAGTTAAGATCTAAGCCTAGCTAAAGTAATTATATTCTATAAGATCTATAGTAGTTATAGACAAAATTTTATCTAAAAAGAGCACCTACTATTACTACTAACTATTACCTACTATTATTATATTTATAGACTATTTCCTATCTTCCCTATTCTTAGGTATATTATAAGAGAGTAATATCTTTCCAATAGAATACTATAATTCTATTTACCTTACTCTAATTATTATTAAAGCCTTAAATACTATAATTAACCCTATTCTACTTTAGTTATCTTTAGTATAGTTAATATCTATAAGAGTATTATAAATATTAATACTAATTTCAGAGGTAATATCTAATAGATCTAGTCTATATAATCTATTATACTATAGATTAATAGTTATTAAAATTAATAATAGGTATTATATATTATAGCTCTAACTTTAGTATTAAACTTTTATAAAGTAGTAGATATATATAAAATTAGAGTAGCTTATATAAATAAAATACTTAATCTAAAGTTTAAGTTTTTAAATTAATTATAATTAGTAGCTTAGTAAAATTAATAGTAGTACTTTTATTAATTTATTAAATTATAATAGGAAATACTATAGCTCTAGTATAAGCTTTATAAAGTATTAATTATATATAATAAATATATAAAGAGTAGAATATCTAGTTTATTATAATACCTAGCTTTAAAGTAATATCTTATAGTATAAAAGAAGCTAGTAAATAAAAAAAGATTATTATAAGTTTCTCTATAATATTTTAATATAAAGATATAAGTAATAGTCTTATATAATAGTTATAAACTTTTTAAATATATTTATATAATACTTACTTCTAACTTTAGTATAATACCTACTAAGAGTAGAGGACTTTAATAAATAGAGATTATAGTTACTTAACTTATTATTAATATAATTATTTTTTTAAATCTTTCCTTCTATATAATTAAGAATAAATTATTTAATATATTACTCTAGATACTATAGCCTAAGATTATAATATCTTAATAGATAAAAATATATACTCTTTATTAATAACTATTATACTTAAATATTATTAGATCTACTTACTAATCTTCCTAATAAATAAAAGATTTTATTTATATTTAATTACTAGATAAGCTCTAATAATATTATATTTATTATAGTAGTTAGGTCTTTTATAATTATATTTTTAAAAAAAAGAAGGTACTCCTAGCCTTTTAACCCCTATTAGGAGCTTATACCAGTTAAATACTTAGTTCTATCCTTTATTAGATATTTAAGGACTTTAAATTTAATAATTAAGTTCTAGATACTATAGTAGATAATACTTTAAATAATAGGACTATAGTATAGACCCTTATAAACCTCCTAAAAGTTATTCTTAATATATTTAGTCTTTAGAATAGAATATATTACCTTATTTTACTTATATTATCTAGCTAGTTATTATGAAAATTATTATAATCTTTAATTTAGAGGCTAAGGATAATTAAGTATATATCTTTATAATAATAGTAAAATAGAGGTAATAATTCCTAAATAGTTATATTTATTTAGGAAGGTCCTATAGAAGATATATAATAGTTTTTAGTAATAGTTTCTAGTAACTACTTAATAGAGACTTATAATTCCTTTAATTTAGATTTATTTTTTTATAAATATAATTAATACATCTCTGTAGTAGAGTAAAGGTTTTTAATAAGTATAAATAAAATACTATAAAGATCCTCTTTAAATAATTTAAGATATCTATACCTAATAGAACTCTACTTTCATTATAATAACTTAGGCTCTCTTTCTAAGAGAGTTAATTAATAATTAGACTATATTTAATAAGAACTTAAGAATAAAAGTACTTAGTCTATCTATCTTATTACTTCTATTCTACTAGTTTATAGAATTAATCTTAATCTCTTATAGAGTTACTATTTATTATAATTAGTAGGTCTATAATAAACTATTTTAATATTTAGAGAAACTTAAGTAAGAGGCTTAGATTAAATTAGAATAGTAGGATTCCCTTAATAAGGCTATTAATACTATAAAGAATAAACTAGCTAAGTACTATATAAATACTACTAGCTAGTATAAAAGGATATATATAATTATTATTATTTCTAATCTAACTTACTAAATATAAATATATAATACTAAGGACTAGATATTATAAGAGTAATTATAATATAAGTAAAAGATTATTTATTATTATAAGAAAAACTACCTTTATCTTAAGTCTAAATAAATATTAAAGTTAGTATAATAATAGTTTCTAATAATAATTATTTACTAATCTTATTTATTATTCTCTAGGATCTTAATAGTATATTTAATACTAACTAATAATATGTAATACTATAGCCTATATAGAAATTAAATATTATCTTTATAATCCTTTATTACTACTAGTTAATAGAAATAATCTTCTTAGCTATTAAAGAGATCTAAAGAATTATTATCTAACTATTATAAAAATAGTAGGATATTCTTTCTATCTTTTTAATTAGTATTTTAGTAAAGAGGTTATTTAATCTTAATTAGAATATCTATTATTATTAATAATTAAAGATATATAGTAGTACTATTAAAAGAATTATACTTCTAAAATATACTCTTTTATATCTTAAAGATACTAGCTTAATAAGTAAGTATACAAGATAATAATAAGTTTAAAGATATTTTATCTTTAGAGATAAGAAATATTATATATCTATTATAGTAGAAATTAGCTTTACTCTAAGTTTATAATTTAATATAGAAGTAGAGGAGGAGATTATACCTTTAAATATTCTAATAGTTATTATTAATTAATTATCTATATTAAAAGGTTAATTTAAAGAAATAAAGTTTTTCTCTTAATTATTACTTATAATTATTACCTTTATTATTTATAATATATAAGTAAGATTATAATAGTATAGTATACCTATAACTTATATAATATCTTACTTTATATTAACTAATATAAGGATTCCTATTTCCTAATAGGAGTCTTAGTAGATTTTCTTAATAAGATAGAAATTCCTAATTATAATACTAAATAGGATAGGATCTCTAATATATTATATTAATTTAATAGGAATCCCTTCCTATTTCTTCTTAATAAGAAGGGAATTCCTAATAATAGGTAAGATAGAAAGGGAGGAAGATTCCCTTCCTATCTCTAATCTCTAGGGACCCCTATAGAACTAAGGTATTAGGATAGGATTCCTATAACTAAGGGTAAAATAGGAGGGGACCTAGCAGTGGGAATTCCCATTCCCTTCCATTCCCTTCCCAACAGCCAGCCTATATAGTACTATAGACTTTAGTATACAGATATAGTTTCTATATTATAGTAGTCTATCTACTACTTTCTATTATAAGTAACTTAGCTTATCTATATCTCCTTCTTTTATATCTAGTAGTTTCTATTATATAAATATATAAATATCTTAAATAATATATAATAGATCTACTATAGCTATTAGAATGTCTGCAGGGTAGGCTACTTTAGAGATAAGTACTATTTATATACTACTCTATAGTATTAGGAGATCTAGAGTTCCTATAATACTAGTAGTATCTCTCTTATTTATTAGTATATTCTATCTATAGATAATAGCTTCTATTTAGATATCTATAAAATACTCCTAATTTATCCCTTATACTCCTCTATAGTATACTATATATATACTTATCTTATTTTATAAGAGGTTCTTATCTAGTTATAAAAGCCTTATATATAGCTTATTCTATAATATTAGTAGCTATAGTAGGCCTATATTAATTATTTTAGTTTTATTAATATAGTTTAGATAATAACTAGGTATATTAGCAGGGTTACTAGTCTCTAGGTAGTATTTAATTTAGAAATTAAATATAGATAGATATTCTACCTATCTTATCTAATATATATTTAGCTTCTTTATTATTATAAAGTAGCTTAAATTAGTATAGTTAGATAGTATTAATATAGGGAACTTACTCTCTTTAAGATAGTATCTCTATTACTTAAAATATTTAATAATTACTAGTAATTTAGAATTATATATTTAGTAGCTTTTCTTTATTATAATAAGCTTTTATAACTAAAATACTATTAGATATTATTCTACTCTAAATACCTAGATAAATATACCTACTATTACCTATTTTAAATTATCTAATTATCTATCTATAATTAAATTTATAATTCTATATTAAAATACTATAGTATAGAGGTAGTTATAAAGTATTACTTTAGCTCTTTAAATATTTATAGTACTTTTAGTATTAGTATAAACTATATAATTTTATTATCTTTCTTTATTAATTCTAATAGGGGTATAGTAATTTTTAAGTATCTCTTAATAAATCTATAATAGAAGTTTATAAACTCTAGAAAGATTTATATCTTCTTTATACTATATAATATTAGCTATTCTTTAATAGTTTCTACTCTTTTAGGTTCTATATATACTCTATTAATTCTAACTATAAAGCTAAGGAAAACTACTTCTTTAAAATAGAATATATATTTACCAAGCTTAATATATAGTTTTACTCTTTAAAGTTACTATAGAACTACTTAGATATATTTCTTATACTCTTCCTTATTCTAGGACTAGAATAATATATTATTTAAATAGATAATATAATAGATATTAGATAAATTATTTAGTATACTATTAATATATACCTAGAATATAGCTTATATATTTACTAGTTTAAAGGATATTATTTAATACTTATAATATATTTTATATATAGTTCTCTACTTAATATCTAGATTAATTTAAATATAATAGTATATATCTATATAAATTTAATTATATAAAGATCTTTACTCCTAATAGTCTATCTAGTATCTTACTAATTAGAGATAATAAATAATAATTATTAATTATAATAATATTTAGACCTTAATAATTAATATATATTTATAGACTATTATTTTTCTTAGATATAAAGAAAATAAGTACTCCTATAGAGCTCTTAGAATATCTTATTTATTTTTATTCTAATACTTTCTTAATATATTTCTTTAGAACCTCTAGCGCTATAGTAATAAATTATAAATTAGTCTAAATAGAGACTATTTCCCTAACTCATATTTAATCATATATTTATACTCTATATTTAGTATAAGTATATTAGCTTCCTTATCTAATAAAAAGATATTTATAAACTTATAGTATTACTCTAGAAGTACTAGTTCTTTTATTAATAATATAAAAAAGAAGAGTATCTCTTTCTCTACTATCTCTCTTAGATAGATAATAAATATTATATTATTACTAAGAATTCCCTCTATATATTTCTCTGGTAATATAATCTCTATCCTAGTGGTATTATATAGATCTTTATTAGGCTAATATTCCTAAGTATATTATATAAAGTTAATAATTAGATTTACTACTACTAGCTATAGCTATTTTAGAATAAAAATATATCCTAATATATTTACTATATAGAATTCTATCTAGATACTCTAGGATCTTCCCTATATATTTATAGCTATAATATAGAGATAATATCTTTTATATAATATAACCCTCTAGCTATCTATAGCCTTAATTTAATAAAATATATTTATTATATACTACTCTAGCTTCTTTTTTAACTAGTATTAACTAATAAGTTATCCTATATATCCATATTGTTGCATGACCATTGCTATCACATGCCACCCCTTATACTTGTATATTATTAAGAAGCAGATAATAAATAACCATCTTCCCCATTATTAATAGTACCATATAAAGGAATATACTAAAATATTCTAATCTAAAAAATTATAAGTATATTAATACCTATTTAAATACCCTTAGATTAGATATTCTTTATTTTTTTACTAAACTTAAAGCTCCTTAGATAGTAGCTTATCTTTAAGTACTATTAGATTATAGTTCTAGTTATATCTTTATTTTAAAATATCTAACTAATTTATTACTTTCCTTATAGTACTAATTTTAATAAATATCTAAAACACTATAAATCAAATTACTAAGTAATTAACTTATATATATATTATATTAAGTTTAAATTCTACTAAGATTAGATAATTAGTACTATATAATTACTCTGTAGGTCTATAAAATAATAGAGTATAATATTATCTTAGATTAAGATTAGCTAAAATATATTAATCTAACTATTAATTAGGTTATAGGATAGATATATATTAAGAGATATAGAATAAAGTTTATTACTATCTATTTAATTAATCTTTACTATTAAATTAATTTAGATTTAGATTTAGAAGTATTTATTAACCTTATCTCTACTAAATAACTTTATTATATACTTTAAAAAGAATAATAAGAAGCCTAATTATTTATTATTTATCTATTTAAGAAGGATAAAGAGATATTAATAAATCTATACTAGTTAAGTCCTCTACTTACCTAGTATAAAAATATATTTAGGGAAGAGTTATACCCTAGAATATCTCTAAAATAATTATTATAATATTATATTAATACTAAAGATTCCTCCTTAATAAATATAAACTCTTACCTATAGTTACCTAAGAAGTTTTATATAATAAAGAAATAAATTAAAAAACTATTAAAGAAAGTAGTTATTTATTCTTTAGTTAGTACTTAGGGCTTTTTATTATAATTATCTCTAAGGCTAATAAGAAATAGTAAATATATATTAACTACTACTTAATAAGATAACTATTAAGAATATCTATTTATTACTATAAATTTAAGAGCTTCTAAATTAAGTAGGCTAAGCTAAGTATCTTTTAAAACTTAATCTTCTCTCTAGATATTAGTAGTTATAAATAGGTAAATTAATAATTCTAAAGATAGTATTTAATATATTATTTAGTAAGTTTAAGTTCTTAGTAATATTTTTTAGAGTTTATAATATATCTATAATGTTCTAAATAATAATAAATAATATTATATAAGATCTTAACTTTATAGTAGTCTATCTTAATAATACCTTAATCTTTTTAGACTTAGATAAAGAGTACTAAGATTATATTAATAAGTACTTAATTAGCTTTAAAAATATTAGTTATATATAAAACTCTCTAAATATATATTTACTAAGAGAGAATTAGAATTTTATAATTATATTATTAGTAATAGATTTACTTAACTAGTATCTATAAAGCTTAAGGTTATAAAGATATAGCTAAAACTAATAAATATTTATAAAATTTAATAATTTTTAGGAATAGCTATATACTATTATTAATTTATATAAGAGTTTATAAGAATTATAGCTCCTCTTTATAATCTCTTAAGAGAATTAGATACTTTATTTTATAAGAAGTTTTAACTAATAGTCTAGAATACTTAATATTAGTAAGTATTTATTATACTAAAGAATACTATAGTCTATATACTATACCTATTTTAAAGATTACTAATCCTAAATTACTATATTAAATTAAGACTAATACCTCTAAATAGGTACTTAGTATAATACTTTTATAATAAAATAAAAAGGAATAGTAGTATCCTATAATATTTAATAGATAAAAGCTTAATAATACTAAAAAAAACTATCCTATATATAAGAAGGAACTTTTTATAATTAATAAAGTATTATAATAATAGGATTATTAATTAATAATAGTAAACCTATTATAATTATAATAGATTATAAAAGTCTTTAATATCTAACTAATATAAAGATATACTTAAAATATCTTATATATTAGATTAAAGAATTTAATATATAATCTAGTTATATAATATTATAAGGGAACTAAAGTAGTTATCCTTAATATAATTAGTTATTAATCAAAATTTATTAAAGAAGGTCTAGTAAATATAATATAAGTACTTACTCTTAGTTTATCTATAATATAATTATAGTAAATAAGTAGTAAATAATATCTTTATAGCTTACTAAATTTATCTAAATCTAAATAGTATTTAGTAATAATATTATTTTTAAAAGATAATAATCTAAATATTCCTAATAATATTAAAATAAAGACTTAAATATTAAAACTAAACTTTTAATTAAAGATAGAGTATATTAATTAATAACCTACTAATTAATTATATTATATTAATAAAGGTATTAAAATATTATATCTTAAAATTCCCTCTTAAATAAACTTTATATCCTAGCTATATAACTAGTTTAGTTATCTAGCTTATCCTACCTTACTTAGTATTATATATATCTATATCTAGTAGCTAATAATTTAAAAGAATATTTAGAAGATTACTAGGAGCTATCTAGACTACTAGATTATAAAGTCTTTAACTAAATCTTAAATATAAAGCTATATAGCACCTAGTAAAAAAAGGTATTTAACTATTTAAATAATAGGGAATTAATTTTATTAGATATTTACTAATAACCCTAAATAATAATTAGTAGATTATTATTATAGTTAATTATATAACTAATTAGGCTGTAGTAAAAGTGATACTTAATATAAAAGATAAAATAAGCTTATTTCCTCTATAAAGAGATCTTTATTAACTATAAAGTATTTAAAGAATTACTCTTAGATAATAGTATAACCCTTCTATCTTAGGCTATAGAGGTATATATTAAGATTCTTAAAGTAAAATATTATATAATAACTCTAAATTATCTTAGAACTAATAGTAAAAATAAGAATATAAATAGCTTACTTAGAAAGATATTTATAAAATATCTTATAATAAACTAATATATCTCTAGGATAATATCTACCTCTAGCTATTTTTATAATATAAGTATATATTTATATCTAGATAAAATTATTACTATTTCACCTTCTCTATAGTATATATCTATTATTATCTAGTTATCTATAGGCTAATTCACTAATAATTAAATAAATTAAAACTTAATTATAATATATCAACTATATATAATCACTAGTTAATAAGAACTTATTAATTAAATTATATTTAAATTATAATTCTAGTGTATTACTATCTTAAATTAAGTTCTTTTTAATTATTAGTTAATTAGTCTATAGATAACTAGATAATAATAGATATATACTATAGAGAAGCTAATATTAGGAAGAACCTAAAGAAACTATAGATATTAGCTATACTAATATAATAATTATAAAAGATAGGATTATTAATCTATATATCTATTAATGTATATAAACTACTTAAGAAGATTAATAACCTCTTATTCTTATAGAATAAATTTTAAAATAATTTAAAAAGACTAGGAATCTATTAAATATTTAAAAGTATATTTAAAGTAGATAGAGGAGGGTATCTTATTAAAATAATATACTTAATAAATAAGATTTTAAGAATATATTAGTAATATACTAATAAGAACTAGCTAATCTATATATTATTAAAAAAAGTTAACTCTAGTAGATAACTAGAGTAAAATTAACTTAATTTCTCTAGATAATAAGCTAAATAGGGGAATAGCATATTATATAATTTATTAAAGGATAATTAAATTTAATAAAATACTAGTAAAGAAGATATAAATTTTAATAGATTATTTATAATTATAATTCTAGCTTATTAAAAGTAATTAGAAAAGGATTAATTAATTAGTATTATAAGAATATTAAAATAAAGAAATAAAATACTTATTTAATTAAAAGCTAATTACTTAAAGATAGCTAAATATTAAAAAAAATTATAATTAATTTTAGTTAGAGCTTTATCTATCCTAAACTCTAATAACTATAAAATTAATTTAACTAAAAAAGCTTTCTAAACTTTATTAGCTTTCTTAATAAAAGCTATATTTAATTATCTTAGTCTTTATCTCTATCTTAAAGATCTATAAGATTATTATTAATATCTTATTTCTCTATCTTAAGAGCTATCTTATTCTAAAAGAATATTATAAGAGATTTTTTTTTCTCTTTCTTCTTTATAGCTTTTACCTTAGCTTTAAGAATAGTAATTTACTTATTAATAATCTTTCTAAATTTAAGAAGATCTTAGTACATCTATAAGAGATTATTAAGCTTTTCCTAAGTATTAATAAGAATAGACTATAAAAGTATCTTTTTATTCAGGGTATTTTACTTTATTTAGATAGAGATATTTTAATAGATAAAGTCTATTATTTCTTATCTTTTAAAATAGATCTTAAAATAATATCTAGAGTATACTAATAGAGGAATAAAACTATTCTAAATTTATTAACTTAAAAGAATCTATATAGGTAAAGATTAACTACCTTATTCTTAATTATTTTTAAAGAATTTAGTATATTATTATTATTCTTTAAGGATAAAGTACTACCTTTAGTAAATATAAGAGAATTAAAGAAATCTAATAGTTTTCTCTAAGAATATATTACTATCCTTAAGTCTAATTAAATTTATTAATAGAAGGTAAGAGTATAATATAAGAGATCTTCTTTTTTATAGAAGTAATTAGCTTTAAGAAGTAAGAGAGAGTAATAGATTCTAATACTTTATTAATCTTTTAAAAGGCTAGTTATATACTATAAGACTATTATTATTAAGAGCTTAAAGCCTACTCTATTTAAGGAAATAATTATATAAATTAGAAAGGAATAAATTAGAATAGGAAAGAAGAGAAAAAATAATATATATTAAGATTAGATTTCTAAAGAATATATTTATCTAGATAAAATAAATACTCTATATTTTTACTATACTAAATATAATTAATATACTAGTATAAAGGGAGTAATATTTATTATTAAAATTAATAATACTAGGAAAAGTAATATTATAAACTAGGTTAAGTAATATTATATAGGATATCTAAGAACTTATTAATTTTTAATTAATTTTATTCTTAGCTATTTATATAGCCCTAGTATACTCTAGGATATTTAGTATATTTATAAAGTTATCTAAATAAATATAAGATAAAGTATAAATAATACTAATATAATCTATATTTAAAAGAGATAAGAGAAGGCTATTAATTTATATAAATAGAAGCTTAGCTAGGGGATAAGATATTAAGGTATAAATTATAAAATATTATATATAATAAAGTATAAAAAGTTAGAAGTATTTATACTTAGGCTATATATACTAGTAGTAAATACTTATTTATTTATAATTATTAGTTAATTCTATTTTATTAATTTTATTTATTTATTACTATATATATAGAGTAATATTTATTATAGTTCTTTATTTACTAATCTAGGTTACTAATTACTTAGGTAACTTATTTATTACTATTATTAAGTAAACTAATTTAATTATATCTTTTATTTATTATATAAAGAATATACTAAGCTACTACTAAGATTATTCTAAAGTAAAAATATAAAAAAATAATTAGTTAATTCTATAGATATTAATAAAAAAATAAAAATATTTAAATACTATATCTAGTAATTAATATCTCTTAGTAATTATTAAACTTTATAATATAACCCTATAACTATAGTAGTAGATATTAACTTAGATTTATAACTCTTACTAATAACTAAGAACTTTATAAACTAAGTTTAGTCTTGGTAAGGGAGGATATAATATTAACTACTATATTAAAGATTTAGTATAATCTATAAGTATATAGTAATATCTAATTATTATTATTATTATATATATAGTTATTTAGATTATTAATATTTCTTAATAGCTTAAGTAGAATTATAAAAGTAGGCTAGAGTCTTTTAATATTAATAGGATAGGTATAGGGTGGCTGCAGGCCTACCCCCTACCCTTATATACTTTAAAGGCTCTACTCCCATTGCAATGAATATTATCCTAATATATATAATAGTTTTAATATAACTAAGAATAATATAACTAAGTAGTATATAACTATGTAATACTTAGTTATTATCCTTAATTAGATTAGGTGAAACCACTCAATCTAATTAAACCACAAAAACCACAGCTAATTATTTTAACTAAGCTTAAATTAGTTTCACCCTAGCCCTTACTGAAACCAAAGCAATTCCCTAGGCTAGTCACTGAACCCTTACTACTGTGAGTTCAGTAAGGGTTAGATTTGATTTTAGTAGTTTAGTTATGCAACTCTACATCTAACCTTAGTAGCTGACCTTAGAGAAATCCACTTCACTGAAGGCTGACATCTATCTATATAGCATTCTACTTTACATCAATTAGTAGTATTATGCTCTTTTTCTTTCTTCAATATGGATATCAATAAGCACTTGATGTGCCATCCCTGCTTATATCTATAAGCTGCAGATAGGAGAGACAATCAACTATTTCCCCCAACATACAGACAGAATCAGACATACTAGCTTAAACCACTGCGCGTCAAGAGTCTTAATTCTAATAGCAAAAATTCAGTGAGATATACTAGAACTGACACCTCCCCATTAGTATAGAAGACATCCACACTCAGTGAACATCTCACTGGACAAGACATGGTACATCAGTCACCGATCCCTATATATGGAGCCCACATTCTCTAGCCTGGATCCATATACAGCCAACGGTCCGGTCAAGCTTCGACTCGAGAGAAGAAGTATAGATAGGCAAACTTTTTCATATCCTGAATATCGTCGACTCTCACGACTTTCTCGTCATTAAACATAACCCAGGAAGGATTATCCTGGCCGGGCAGCATCTTCCGCACAAATGCAACATAATGTCTGTTTGTTCTCAGTTTTCAATTCGATAAATCTGAAAGATCGAGATCTCTGACTCACCCAGCGTGTACTGATGTACCTTTGTGGCAAACAATGGCCCGAAGTTGGTATCTAGCCGGGGTTTCGTGAAAGCCGGGAATTTTACCATTGCCGGGAAGCCGAGAACCAGAGTCACAATCACCTCTTTCATAATCAGGCATCTCATCGGGATGACTGAATACCCAATCAAGGGCTCGATCCACATCGCCCCCTGTCGCAGCCAGCGCTCTTTTGGCTCGATCCTCATCAATACCCATTTCACTCAGTTGACCTACTTTCGAGGGATCCTGTAGTGCCATGTTAGCGGGGCCAGTAACCTTGCTGCCCACAAGCGGTATATCGATATCTGGGTCATCCATATGAGAGAACAGCCAGTTCATGGCAGCTTCGGTATCTGAATTGCCGGTGGCATGTAGCGCCTTTTCACACCTAATTCTGGGAAAGCCCATGGCAAGAAGCTGGTTTAAGATGTTCTGATCAGGCGAGAACCCACTATCGGAGGGATCGTCTTCTGGTAGGAGCTTTTCGCCTTCCTCCTTCATGGAGCCAACATATGGGCTGAAATCCAGTGGTTCGTCGCTGACATTCACTGGGATATCCAATTTCCTCGGAACCCAATTAACGACTTCGAATCGTCGGGCGTTTAGCACTAGTTCCTGCGGCATTGTCATGAACGACGAACGCTTCGAGAACCCATTGCTGCTTCCACAGGAAGGACAGCTGAGCTCAACGATTTCATTAGCAGTGAAAACATCGAGACACTCAGAGAGAGTCACTGATTCGAATTCCGAACCCGCAGAGGGGTCTGTGCTGGTAGTGCCCAGCTGTCGACGCACGGGAACAGGAATAGAGACGTTATCTTGCTCATCGGTTCTGTAACGGACTCCTTTGCAGGACAGACACTGTAGACGCTGCTCGACAGCGAATCGGAAATTATCAATGGGATTGCCTCTGCCCTCGGGGCTTTGTGTGCGTTGAATCAGCTTGAACAGATGAAGTAAGAATTCAAACGCATCTTGTTGTCTCATGGTTGAGAACTCTTCATGGCCACGACCGATAAGATGTTTGAACATTGCTGGCGATAACCCTTTTTGATGGGGCACCTCGGGAGAGTCAGGCGAGGCAATCACATCTGCATTGGGCTTTGAGTAACGCCCAGAAAGAATGCCATCAGCGAGCTTTCTCATCTGCGTCTCGAAGTCCTCGGCAGGTTGTTGAGATAAAGGTGGCTCTTCGCTGCTATGATAATATCTTCTTTGGAACTCTGGCGAGGAGAAGAGGCATTGTACCACGCTCGAAAGATAACAGCTATTTCCTAGGTTGGTCAAGCCTGTAAACCCAGGCCCGAATAACGGGGTGAGCTCGTGACCATCCGCAGATGTGGTTGAGAACTCCCATTTCATATTGTGTTCAACCTGCATTTCCATGAGGCTTTTCTCTGTTTTCTCGCGCGCGCTCAGATTGATTCCCCAATGAGCAAGATGAGCAGCAAGGTCCGGGTCTGTCCTTTCTTCATTGCACTTGTAACAGTAGATATCCGCGCTCCCATCAGCAGTTATTGAGCCAAGCTTGACGGCGACCGCATGCGAAGTTGAGTCAGAATGCGCAAGCGCATGTGAATTTCCTCCCAATCCCCCGAACTGACTGCGTCCGCAACCAAGGTTACCACATTCCAAACAAAGCCAAAGGTTCTCTTTCAAAGTACACATCGTGCACTGACTCAGCTCTGCGTACCTTGGTTAGCAGGGGATCGGACCCGCGAGGAAAACCATACCTTGAGACTCAGTCTGCTTAGGGGTTTGTTGCACTAAGCAAAGCGTATGCTCGCATGGGACAAACTCTTGCTCCCAGGCTTTAATCTCTTCTTTCTTAGAGAAGGTCATGGCCTTCATTACCTCATCTACCACGACTGCAAGGTTGCCACTGGATGCATCGATGTCATCCAAGCGGCACTCATAACAAATTACTCGTATTGCTGTGTCGTAGCGATCTTCATCCGTCTCTGCAGCAATCGCGAGCTTTGAAATTTTCTGTGGTGGTTCGCCACGCTATTATCCTATGTTAACATGACACAGAATATTGTACGCATCGCAAGTAGATATGGTCTCAACGTACCTGTATCTTCTTTCGCGATCTCTTGATGTTCAGTGCTAAAGGATGGCAAAAGCGCTTGTAATGAAGCATGGCATGGTTTCGATCTCCTGTACAGCCGCCGTTGAAACAAAAGAGGCATACATTTAGGCCAGTCTCCTCATCCTTGAATAGGTTTAGCCCTCGCTGAAGATGTTAAGAAGGGAACAAGCGACGAACCACAGAGTCAAAACATTGCGTACACTCTTCGCGATAGACAGCTTGGGATTGAGACGGCGGTCGCAAAGCTTTAGGTGTTCGAATTAGTATTTGGCTAGCATTTGGACTTTATATACTTGCCCTGCGAGCTACTATGAGGGCAATGAGCCATCGTCAATGTGTCCAATGATAATCCTGACTCGATTGACATTAGCTATAATTGACGTATCATCAAATCAAATGAGTGAGTAACTGACTTCTGATGAATTTATAGCAAGCTGTAGGACAACTCGTACGCTTTTCTAGCTTTACCAGAAGATTTGTAGATTAGTGAGCTGTGACGTGAGGCAATATACTTTATCTCCGAACACCACCTTGCAACATTCTTACCAAGGTGGGGATTGCTAACCTGATCAATTAAATAATCAAGACACCACCAATAACAATAATACCTAAAATAATAATACTAATGAGAACCTTAGGTAGATTATTGACTGTATGGTAGACAGTTTAGGATTTTGTTCCTGGCATGCTGGTCCTAGGTCACATCATCATGGAGTCCTGAAGAAGGTTCCCTATTTCGATTATCCTTTACTGCAAGCATGTGGCCTCCAATGCTAAAGAGTGATCCTGTTCATATTTGTAGTCCCAGGAACTATCGGTTGTTATTATCCAAAAATGACTGCTGAAGGTAGTATCTTAAGCTGATTATTACTAAGATTTAACATCTGCCTGCCAGTGAGGTCCATAGAGAATCTACCTTAAAAGGAGTAGGAAGGCACATGCCTACATAGGTTTCTTTCCTACCATTGCTAAGTGCTAAGCTGCAACTAGTGTAATTAATACCACTAATAATGCTGTTTTGATTGACTTCCTAAGTTCCTTACCATGCACCAACCACCTTAAGATAGGTGAGTATCTCAAGGTGCCCTGCAGGTCTTACCTTCTGCCTAGGCTACAGGGCACGTCGCAGTGGGTCCTACCAGATTGGTATCTCAGTTAGGAGAAGGGATTTGGACCATGGCTTACCGCCTATCTAGTAGCCACTCAACGCGTCAGGGATGATTTACACGAAATAGCACGCGTAGACCTTATTGCCAAAAAGTGTTTTCACATATATCATTGATAAGGTATCTTCCTACTTTTTCTGGCATCAGCTTCAGGAAAACGAATACTAGTTTGAAAAGTGACTTATACTTGTATCTGTTCTTTTTTCCCCAATCTACCAAGATACTTGGACATATTTTCATCTATTCTCGTTTTACCATCTGACTACGAATCCAACAAATTCTGCATGCGCGATGGCTCTCGATGCAGCATCTCAGATCTCTGTCGGGGCGCTCAGGTAAACGCGAGCTCTTTTATCTTGTCCTTGCCAGAGACCATCCTTTCTCCTTCTCTCTGCTGGCATATCAGCTACGACAAGGATTTACTGATATCGTTTGCAGCGCCATCTTTGATGAAACCAAACCGCAAGTCCATGAACCTATCGTCCAGTGTGTCCAGATTAAGCCTTTGCCTCCTCAACCGAACCATCAGGAGCGGTACAGAGCCGTGTTCAGTGATATCTCGAATTATGTTCAGACCATGCTTGCAACACGTGAGTAGGGAGGACCGGTGAATCGTCATCTATTACTGACTAACACGTTGTATGACAGAGGCAAATCCACTCGTAACGAGTGGCATGCTAAGGAAGGGGTGTTTTGTCCGTTTGAAGTCATTCCAAGCAAATTCCGTCAAGGGGAAGAAGTTGTAGCCCCAGAAACCCCAAATTATGCAAGCGGCTAATGTCACCATAGAATTCTCATAGTCTTGGATCTCGAAGTCTTGCAGGAACTCGGCGAAGCGGAGAAAATCGGAGAACCCAAACCATTGGAAAATAAGTTGGAAGAAGATGAAAAGCCACAACCGACTACAATCTCCGGTGGTGGATTTTATGGCTCCAAGGTTCAAAATCAGCGAGGGGAACCTCGCGTACAGCCTGCACGTTCCTCTTTGACATCAACCCACGCCACCATCTATCCGATCGAAGCTATCTCTCCTTATTCCCATAAATGGACGATCAAGGCGCGTTGTACGAGCAAATCAGCAATCAAAACCTGGCACAACAGAAACTCGGAGGGTAGGCTATTTAGCGTCAACTTACTCGATGATAGTGGTGAAATCCGTGCCACTGGATTCAATGAGCAGTGCGACCTGCTCTATGATGTTTTTCATGAAGGAAGCGTGTACTATATATCTAGCCCCTGCCGGGTTCAGATTGCAAAGAAGCAATTTACCAATCTGAACAATGACTACGAACTTACTTTTGAAAAAGATACAGTTGTTGAAAAGGTCAGTGAATTTCTCGAGCGCAGTTGCATCTGAAAAGCTTATATATTTTTGGTTTAGGCAGAGGATCAGAGCGATGTTCCGCAAGTTCGGTTCAATTTCACAACCGTGGGCGATCTCCAGTCTGTTGAGAAGGATACCACAATTGACATTATTGGAGTGCTGAAAGACGTCGGGGAGACTACTCAAATCGTATCAAAGACGACGAGCAAGCCCTATGACAAGCGAGAGCTTACATTGGTCGATAGCTCGGGTTTCTCTGTCCGTCTAACCATCTGGGGCTCCGCAGCATTGAATTTCAATGCCACGCCAGAGTCTGTAATTGCTTTCAAGGGCGTCAAAGTCTCTGATTTTGGAGGACGAAGTCTGAGTTTGCTGAGTTCTGGCTCAATGACTGTCGACCCTGACATAGAAGAAGCCCATCGCCTCAAGGGTTGGTATGATGCTCAAGGCAGACACGAGACATTCACGTCACATGCCACTATGTCCAATGCATCCTCGTCTGCATTGAGATTGGATCACTTGAAAACAATCGCACAGATACGCGAGGAACAACTAGGGATGTCAGAAGATGCAGTCTACTTCTCACTCAAAGGGACTGTTATTTACATAAAGCAAGACAACATGTGCTACCCTGCTTGCCTCTCCGAAGGATGCAATAAAAAAGTGACGGAACTGGATCCCGGTCAATGGCGGTGCGAAAGCTGTGATAAGACTCATCCACGTCCAGAGTATCGATACATCATGCTCATCAATGTTAGCGACCACACGGGCCAGCTCTGGCTCAGTTGCTTCGATGAGGTCGGGAAACAGTTAATGGGCACTTCTGCAGATCATTTAATGGATCTTCGCCAAAATGGAGAAAAGGCCGCTGGAGACATCTTCCAGGAAGCTAATTGCCGAACTTGGAACTTCAGATGTCGGGCCAAGCTTGATCATTTCGGAGATCAGCAACGGTGAGCATCTGCTGTTTGGTTACCAATATTGAACTTACCGCTAATGATATCTTAATTAGCATCCGTTATCAGGTATCGACGGCCAAACCTGTCAACTACTCGGAGGAAGCATCTCGCCTCATGACCCTGATTAATTCATATGGCCTTTCTTGATTTGATATCTCTTGGATTGATAGTGGATTTGCCTTTCCTGACCAGGTTTGATCCTTCCGAGGCTTCAATTTGTTACATGCACGATTTTAACTTTATAAACATTCGTCAATGTATGAGTGTATAACGTCGTTCTGCTTCATTCCAAGAGTTTAGGACTCGACTTCTTGGTTGGAAGTTCGCAAAGTCTCGCATACCACGTACGTCTTGGGTAATTGGGAAGGGTAATGCATACGAGGGTATGAAGTCGGATGAAGCTTAAGCTGCCATTTGTAGGTGATTTTCTCCTTGACAATCCGCCTTGTACTTACCACAAAGATCGTCTTTATGTCAGTTCGGGAGCCCTGTCCCTGTAATCTTATTCCTTCCCTCATTCATGTTCTTCTTAACGATAACACAGGAATTACGGCTGTCTTCAGCTAGTGGACTATATAGTCCACTAATATACTTGAGTTCCTGTAGTATGTAGAGAGGTAGGCCCCGGCAGGGAGGCAGGGGGTGGGGTATTACTCAGTACTCCATATGAGAGGTACAGCCTATAACATTTAATGCTAGTAAAGGAGTGCCAGGTCTCTAAGTACGCTATATTCAGAATCCAGGATTCCAGGCTAATCTACTCTACTATAGGAGTGTATGGAATCCCAAGTATCATAAGCTTAGTGTAAGAAAGTAGTGTTCTAGGCAGCTACTATCTACTACAACAAAAGGTCATAATGGTGATTCCCTTGGTGATGCCCTATGGAATCACCAGTCACCTGGCCTAGAACATGTTATAAGCCTCCCTGAGGTAGTTACACCCCCAAGCCGCAACCCCATGATACTTAGATATGCTAGGAAGCTCTCTTTAGCTTCTAAGGACTGGATAATCTTATCAAGATAGAGCATATGGGAATATCATTTTTCTAAGAGCTTATCTAATAATGTGTTTAGCTGGCTCAGTGGGCTAAGTAGTTATAGACATGCACTTAGGGGGTATGTTACTAATATATACATAAGATATAGATAGTATTTGAATAGTAATAACTCTGGGCTATTAAATGAGATGATCTTATGCAACTTAACTACCTAATATTAACCATATTATCCCCCAAGTACGGTTGCCTGAAATTTAATTTGGAATGACCCCCAAAAATGACACCAATTTTGAATATGCCAGAGATATCGGCGGTGTTGATTGGCAGAATAAAATTGACAATTTTGTTCCTACTTGCTCTCCCAGAAAATTTTACCACTCCTTTCCACACACAGCATCTCTTACCCATATCTTATTTGATTACGAAAGTTTACATTTCTCTCATTCTTGTGAAATTTGGCCTTCTTATCCCATATCTGTGGATCTATCTGTATTTGCTCAGTCCCTGGTTTCAAAGTGAGGAAAGACTAGACCTCAACAGATCCTCATCATGGCCAAGCGTGCCCACCACGAAGGTGGCGATTACCGGCCCAAAAAGAGGACCAAGAATGAAAGAAATGGAGCGGGATCGAAGGTCTCGCCGTCTGCGGAAGCTATTAGAAATGAACTTGATCCTATACCAGATGCTACTTACGTCCCGTCACCAGCCCTAGGTGATCTTTCTCAGATTGAGATAGACCAGTTTCTCGAGAAGCATTGCATTAAAGTGACTGATTCTTCGGAAGCGCCGCCGCTTCGCCCCATAATTTCGTTTTCTCACCTCCCTAGCAGCTTCAGCAAGATCTATGACCCATTGAGCTCTTTCTCATCGCCAACACCTATTCAATCGGCCACATGGCCCCTACTCTTCGCCGGTCGGGATGTCATAGGCATTGCAGAGACTGGAAGCGGGAAGACATTGGCTTTCGGCTTGCCGTGTATTAAGAAAATTCTGGATTCAGGGAAGGTCAAGCCAAAACATGCACGACCTGCAGCGGTCATCATTTCGCCAACTAGGGAGCTTGCAATGCAGATATATGATCAGCTCTCGAAGTTTGGAGCCTCTGTGGATATCAGAGTAACATGTATCTATGGGGGTGTGAAGAAAGACGAACAGCGCGAGGCCCTGAAGACTGCAGCTATTGTTGTTGCCACCCCTGGTAGACTAAAAGATCTTCAAAACGATGGCTCCGTGGATCTTGGAAAGGTCAAATACCTAGTCTTGGACGAAGCGGATCGCATGCTGGACAAGGGGTTTGAACAGGATATAAAAGATATCATCCGCTCCACGCCAGATTCAAAACGCCAAACAGTTATGTTCACTGCAACCTGGCCTCCAAGCGTCAGAGACCTGGCGGCTACTTTCATGACTTCAGCTGTGACTGTCACCATTGGTGGTGATCCTTCCGCCGATCCGCGTGCTAATACCAGGATTAAACAGGTGGTCGAGGTTGTGAAGCCTCAGGAGAAGGAGGCTAGACTTGTGCAGTTGCTCAGTCGCTCTCAGCGAGGCGCAGCAGTTTGCGATAAGGTTCTTGTCTTTTGCTTGTACAAGAAAGAAGCGGTTCGCGTCGAGAGACTTTTACGAACCAAGAACTTCAAAGTCGCAGGGATACATGGAGACTTGAACCAGCACGAAAGATTCAAAAGTCTGGACGCATTCAAAACCGGGGCGGCTACTGTACTTGTTGCCACCGACGTGGCAGCCCGTGGCCTTGACATACCGTCAGTCAAATTGGTTATCAATGTCACCTTTCCCCTAACAGTCGAGGACTATGTACATCGAATTGGCAGGTAAGTAACGATGTTCTCTCTCGGCTGAAATGTGTTAATTCGATTTTTGAATAGAACCGGGCGCGCCGGAGCCGATGGCCATGCCATTACTCTTTTCACAGAAACGGATAAAGCTCAGTCTGGCGCGTAAGTTCTCAAAACCGTCAATCAGCCTATGTATTCGAGTAGGCTGCTAATGTGGCCATCTTCCTAATTTGTCACAGGTTGATAAACGTTCTGAGAGCAGCCAAACAAGAAGTACCGGACGCTTTGCTAAAGTTTGGAACAACCGTGAAGAAGAAGCAGCATGGTGCGTACGGTGCATTCTTCAAGGATGTGGATACCAGCAAGTCAGCGACAAAAATTGTTTTCGATGAGTGAACTCGTATTACTTTGTCTTGCGGTATGAGGCGTCCTGCTTCCAAGTTTGACAAACCCGGTTGTGCAATCCCCTCAAATACGTTCTCTCGAAATATAGACTATCATAGAGGGCCGTCAGAGCTTGTTCAAGTCTTATCCAAAGGGTAACTCACACTAGGATGGCATAGGAGGCGCAAAACCCTACCGCCTGTATCAGACCATGAGAATCGCTGTGGAACAGCTCTGGCCTGAGTATTGTGATTGTGGTCATTAGAAAGCCAGCAGTATAAGTATGAGGATTCAAGCCGAACTCGGTCAACGTCATGTCGTTGTCATGATTGTGCATGTACTCTCGTATGAAATTTAGACTCCAAAGTATGCGCACTGTCATGTTGACTATATTGGCGTACACCAAGCCACGAGCGCCGAGATCGCCAACTCTCAGGAAAAGGTAGGCCGCTAACGCAAAGCATGCTGAGAAAACCCCCATCCAGCCCGCCTGTGATCGAAGCTCCGACCCATTAGCAGCAGACGAGACAAAGGCCTCTGTTATACCATTGAATGCCAAGAAAGGTATATAGAAGCAATAAAGCGAAAGTAGGCGATAGACTTCAAAACCAGCCCATGCTGTACCACCCAATAGGTGAAGCATTTGCTTAATTATGACGGGGTTCAAAGGAAAGATGAGAGCAGATAGAATCCCGTATGCCCTCATGACATCGGTAAGATGCATCTTAGCAGCCTCGATGTTGCTTGATTTTTCTCCGTTTGAGTCACTGAGACCCAGCAGTGACGAAAAGAGGGTGCGAGAGCTCTCCTCAATGGGCTGAAAAAGGACGCGAGCTATAAGACCACCATAATTAGAAGCGAGGAAATATATCCCCTGATCCTCCAAGCTCGACATTGCGGCGAGAATCATGGTGTCTCCTTGCGTGAGCAAATGCTTGACCACAGATTGAAAGAAGAGATTTGCAGATAGAGAAACCAACTGCGACGAAAACATGCCCCGGACATAAACGGACTTATCCCTTGGACCTGTTATTATGGCTGAGTTGTATTCGATAGGAATGACCTCCACATACCTTGTTCTTATGCGGCTGAGCAGAAACGAAAAATGCCATCTACTCGCTGCGTTTGATAGAGCTGTACAGTACCCGCAGAGAAGCACCAAGGCATAAGAGAGATGACCAAGTGCAAATGGAAGTATACCGACATTGTTTCCATTCCAGGACGCCCAGATAAATAGACCACACGTTGTTAGACTCCTTACAAATGCCGCGGCCATTTCAACGGTTGCCCTAGTCTTGTACAGCATATATCTGTGGACTACAGCAAAGAAAGGTTCAGTGCATAGCTCTAAGATCGACGCGAGACAGACGATTGCCACACTGCCGCGATAGAACGATATTTGAGCAACCTGCTCAGCAGCAAACTGTGTGTAGGAAGTACCGAGCAAGATAGACAGCGCGATTCCAATTCCAAGGCTGAGGTAGGACATGTTCACTATTGATTGAGTCGCCATAGATTGAGCTTCCATTTCCTTGTCGCAAGCTAAGCGCGACTTCTCTTCTTTGCTGATGTCGGGCAATGAAGGCGAATCCAGAGGCTGTCTCTGAATGGCTGATCTGATGGCCTCCCGAGAGAAGTATAAGATCGTAACCATGAACAACTCAAGTTGAGTTGCTGCTCCCAGAGTTGCTGGTGATAGGTTCCTCAGGACCAGTTGATTGGCAACAAAGGTGAACATCCGCGAAACCACCTGGATCATGACCAAAAGCGTAGTCCCCGACACCGATGATGCCAAAGCCCTTCCAGTGTGAAGTCTGTCTTGCTTGGACATAGTGGCATGCTCTCTGCACGTCTCATATGAGCTTTTTTAATCCGCAAGTGTTATCGAGCTGGGACTGATTGCGTGGATAACGAAGGTTGAAACACAATCGTGATTTAGACGAGTATGACATAAGACAAAGCTGTAGTCTTTTGTCTTCAGAAATGACTTCTTCAGGCACACGGTGCTGAGCAGGACCAAGGTAGAGCTCTGTTGTGATGTTTGTCCTCTACCTAGCCGCAGCTGCCGCCGCCGCAGTAGGGTGAACCACACTGGGTCCGCATATGTAGAGGAGCCTGTGGAAATCACGGGCCAAACCCTCTGACCTGCACACTTTATCTTTACCAGGATTCACCTGCCTGAAATGAAGATGAATGAGCTCCTAGTGTATCTATCCATGCACTTGCTGAATAGATCTTTTTGACTGCGTCGATCTACGATGTTTTGGTTTCCTGCGTTCTAGGATTCATTTTGCAGACGATCATGTCATCTATCCATTGATTGGTCTTTCTATTTGTCAAAAAAGCGGACTCTTCTGCATTACAATAGTACCCTAATTGTGAAGGCTAAGGTCGCTGAGGCTTGTGAGGAATGAGGGGAAAAACCAAGAGCTCCTTCGCCTAGTCGCAGTGCAGGCTGATGTAGAGGAGATAGGCGGCCAAGACCCGGAAACACCATGAAGGAGAAAGTCGAGCTCGCAAACCCATCCGCGGAAGAAGGCTTGAGCAGGTGACTTGCTGCACCTAGATCGGGCTCTTTTGCTTCAAGGATATCGCACCAACGGGTGGAAGGACCAGGATTAAGCCCTAATGATGTCCGACAACTAAAAAGGAGGGAGGTAGAAAGGATACCCGCCATTCTTCGTCTTGAAGATGTTGAGGAGGAAGCTGTACATACAGAGCAGTACGCCTGCCCAGATTACGACGGCCAGTTGCTGTGCCTTCTTGTCTCCCATGCGAGGGACCTTCATGGAAAGAGCAATCGCTGCAAAGGAAAGTACAGCGTCTGCAATCACAGTGAATCATCAGTATGTATGTGGACATGGTCGTGTCTCCGGAACGTGAACGACTTACAAATGGCAGCGACAATCTGCGTTTCCATGCCGAACTGGTTAGAGAATCCACCAGCAAAATAGCTAATGCCTCCCTTGCCATCACCTACGACGTAAGGTACTTTGCGGATATGATTAAACATGTGGCCACTGGTGAACAGCAAGATAGCAATCAGGCTAAAGCCTGCCCACAGGTTTCGGTTTCTTATGATCGGCAAGGCGTACGGAGACAAAACCGTGAACAAAGTTATCACACCCATAAGGATAGTGATTGCAGAGACAATTCGCAAGTAATTGATTGGGCGGATGAGAGGTGGTTTTGAGCCTTCCGGAAGATGTCGGCTGATCCATGTGTAGAGTTGGTCGGCAGATATTGGGCTAAACGTCTTTCATCAACACGGAGAAATCGTGTGGCAGATCCAAGAGTCTCTTACCCAGTGAAGTCGAATCTTTTGGGTGCATTGTCAACCTTGGCAAAGGGGCCGACTGTGGGAGGAAACAAGAGGAGGACGGGCGCAGTTTGAAGCATCAGCTTTTTCCTCATTAGATTAGATGAACAATACATCAAGAGGGTTCAGGAAGAATGATCATTCTTATACCTTCTGGAAGGTCTCCTTGCCATTACTGAAATCCAGAGTAGCGAGGAGCAGCTTAAGATCGTCTGACTTGGAGCCCTTATTCCAACTTCGTGCAATGAGGTCCCACTCGGATTGGAACTCGCGACATAGGACGCAACCATAGCGAGCGTCAGTAGCTGTTAGAAGAACCGCGACGTGGAAGTCGCGAGGCTTTGAGGTCAAATCATGATATGTAACATCCGTCAATTCAATCGGCGCGACACGAGATACTGATTTGTATTTCTCGTACTTATCAGGGTCTGCGGATGTACAAAGCGCGCTCGTCGCAATGCAGAGGAAAGAGATAAGGAAATTGAGTTTCATTTTCTCCAGGATCTTGAAGAATGGCTCATTTAAGATGCTTTGTTGAGCTTGAATGTGAAGAAACACTGGAAAACACAGTGAATGAACGATCCGCAAGGACCAGTGGTCATTATCTGATGTCTGGGTAGGAGGTATTCCAGACGGAGTAGATGCATGGCAGCACTCGATAACTACGCAATAATCGCTTTAGTGCAACCGAGAGAGTCCAGGTGTCCATAACTTCGGGAGCTGCCGAGCTAATTTTTCCGTTGCAAGTTGAAAGACGCGTGTCGGCCGCTGCCCCAAACAACCTTACGTTGGCTACCCCCGTACCTTGATTTCGTTACAGACTGCTTTTTCATACATGACCACTGACCCTAGGCAAACTAGACTTCATGCCACAATAATACAATCTTGACAACTCGATTTTCGCTATACTTAGTTGTTGTTGATCTCCCTTGCAAGCCAACACCGAATTCTCTCGTCCAGATGTCAACACCGGGTTTTAATGATGTATGTATGCTTTACGACCGCGAGATGCAAGTTGAAACTTACCCCGTTCCTCAGTGCCGAATGGCACTTACCACAGCACACTATGAGCAAGAATATGAACGTGCTGTGGGCCGGGCAACCCTTGTTCTAGAAATCGAGCGAGCTCGGGAAATACGTATGCAGCAATTACTTCTCCAGTTCAAAAATGACAGCCTGCACTTGCAGCTAGAGGAGACCAGCGGAGAATTAATCAGGGCCAGAGAATCTGAATCGTGCCTACGCGTTCAATTCAATAAGACCCTCAATGAAGCGAATCGCTTAAAGAATACGCTCGCTGCCTCGTCACATGAAATAGAGAATCTTCGTGTACGTTGCCCGTTATACCTTGACTTGTTGGGACATCACTCTAACTTTTGCGATAGGGCGAACTTGCTTCTCTGGGGAAGACTGCAGTTGAATCTAAGAGATTGGTAGACGAGAATATTCGCCTATCGAAAGAACTTTCCAACTTGCAATTAGAAGCGGAGCAGTTTAGGGTACAAAGCACATCTTTTCAGAATACCGTCGCCGAAAAGCAGGTATTGAGACGCCAGCTGATTACGGTCGAAGAGCAATTGGAGAACGAAAAGCGCGCTCACGAACGTGCTCAGTCCCGAGAGACTCGACAGGCAGCGGAAATTGCCAATTTGTCTTCGAGACTTGAGGAAGCACGTAAGGAACTTGCAGAGCAAATACAAGCTCGGGAACGACAGGAGCGCTGTGCTCGTCAGCAAAAACATGAAAGCGAAGCTCAGCGCGCTGCTCTCAAAGAAATGATCGAAGATCTCAATCGAAAACTGCGGCAAGTCAAAGATCAACTTCAAGAAGCTCAGAGTAATGGTCAACAGCGGCGTAATAATCTCAAAACAACCGAAAGTCCTCAGCCCCATGCAAAATCTCGTGCTCCTCCTAATCGAACAATGGGCACCCAATTTGTTCCCGCACTGACCATTGCAACACCAGGGGCGATCAAGTCCTGGAATAAAGGCATCAAGCAACCAACGGCATTGCCTGGCGATAAATCGTCTTTCTCGATTACCCCATTTTTGAAACGCGCGAGTGAACCTCAGAATCCTTCAGTCAGTTCTGATGACGATCTGAATGAGCTACACGCGGTCACTGTGTGCGCGGGGACACCTGGGAAAGTTTCCAGTGACAAAATGGATTTCGCCGAGAATGCAACTATAAGCAGTCCACAGCAAGAAGACGAGCTGTCGTTCAGGGCGGCATCGTCTAAAAAGCGGTCGCAACTATCCCACCATATTGGTACCAAGCCCAAAATGGCCAGAGCAATATCGTCCAGGTCACGCTCCCCACAGACTGATGTCGAAAACCATGCAGAAGGTGACGATGTTCCAAAGAACAGGGCCTCGAGTCATGGTCAGATGAAATTGAAGAGGCGTAAATTGGGTTTCCAGCGAGATAGAAACTTGTTTGAGGAAGAAGAAGACCCGGACAACCAGGACATCAGAAAACCGGCGCGTAAACTTGCTCCTGGTCCTGGACGAACTTCCCGGGACGAGATACAGTTAACAGCCCGATCCAGTATAGTGCACGGCCGAGGTTTTGGTGCCCCTACGGGATTCTCCCCGTTAAAGCGAGACAGAAAGAGAATGTAGACGGTGGAAAACCTTGAAGGAATATAATGTTTATCCGTAGCGTAGTCCTTGATTTTAGTAGCGCTGTACTTCATCCTTTACCTGCATTCCTCTTTCATGATTGTGGATTCTTTCACGTGGAGAGATTTCGGTACCCTGTTCAGTACCTGCATAAGACGCTGCCCAGACTTCGTTTCAAGTGCAGTGACCTGAGAAGTTGACCGATGGCTCTCATTAATATATCATGAACTGCTTGATCTATAGAATGTCACCTATTCATTGAAAGTAAGAAGAACGCCACCTATGTATCAAACCACAATGTAAATCCCAGATTGATATGAGGAACAATAATTGGACTAGTCGCTGTGTTACGGAGGGTGTATGGGGTTGACTACATGTATGTTTTAGGACATGAAAGGCAAGAAACTTCGTTGAGCTATATCTAGGGGAGTATAGTCCTTACATATTGTAAGAAGCGTCCCAATCTATCTACAATGCGTACCTTAGCTCCAATGTTGCAGCTGTTTGGAGTCAATATTAACACTTGATTTGGAGAGGGAACAGCATGTTTTAATGAAAGGAGATAGGGGTGGGGTGATACCTACTATACTCTTAAGTTTAGCTATTAAAGCCTCCTGATATATCATTATTGCTATCATTGTCGTTGATAGATACTCAATAGCTCTCCATCCTTTTCCAAGATTTCACATGACACTTACTTCAGTATCTTGGTGTCCTACATTGTTTGAATACACCTTCTAAAGGGCTGCCTACTAGAGGTATACTATCTACGGAGTTTATCTACTTGTATTTGTTCTTTTCCATCTCGTCACCGCCATCATCGGGCAGTGTTAGATTTTCAGTATCTACATTGTATCACACCTGATCATCAAGGACGGCCCAATCCAATAATACATTGACGAGATCCCACCAAAATTTCCCGCTGACACCAAACGAACTGGGTATCTACCTCACATAGAAAGATCCCAGCACCATGTTCTTTTCGTCCTGCCCAACCAAGACTATAAAACTCGAGATCAGTGATATAACGTCTCTCCTCATATTCAAGAGACATTCATCCTCGAAGAGATGGCAAGCACGTCAGATCAAAGACCACTTTACAAGGGCTGCGGCAGTACAAGGCTTGAAGAGCCGTGCAGCATTCAAATTATTGCAGGTATGGATTACTTGAGCCTTACTGGTCATTGTATACTAAACACAGGTAATTTTAGATCGATGAGAAATATCACATTTTCAAGAGTGGGCAAACAGTAGTGGATCTGGTATACGCCCTGTCGCTTTCAAGTCTGGGCATCCAGGCTGACCATCTGTTATTCTCATCAGGGATACGCCCCCGGCTCCTGGTCTCAGGTTTGTTCGATCTCGCGGCAGTTTTAATAGACATCTAACTGTCTCAGGTGGCAGTGACTCGAACTCAACCGAACGGTCGAGTCCTGGGCGTAGACATAATCCCAGCACAGCCCCCCAAAGGCGTCTCCACCATACAGGGCAACTTCCTTGCCCCAGATATTCAGGCCTACGTTCGGGAGTTCCTCCGCGATCCTTGTAGAGGCAGACCGCGTTCCCCTGGTCCGTGGGACGGTGACGGACACAATAATACGACCTTGAGTACGACCGCGAGCATGGAGCATAATAGCGAGTGCATCGGACAAAGTGATGCCGTGTCGGAGAGAACGGTAGATGTGGTTTTAAGCGATATGTGTGCTCCCTGGTTCCAAACCACCGGCTTCTGGAAGCGAAGTCTAAGTGACCCTTATAATAGGATGATGAACACAAGCGGCGTGAATTTCCGAGATCACGCCGGCAGCATGGTACTTCAATCAAATGTCATACTTATCGTACATACTTGACTAACCTGATAGGACCTCTGCCGTGCCGCATTGCAATTCAGCTTTGACACCTTACGAACTGGAGGTCATTTCATTTGCAAATTTTATCAAGGGGTCGAGGACAAAGAACTAGAGAGACAGTTCAAAGCACTCTTCCATAGAGTGCACAGGATCAAGCCAGAGTCTTCACGAAATGTACGTGCCGGACATATCGTGTATTTTTATCGTCATCACGCACTGATTTGCCCAGGAATCAAGGGAAGCGTACTTTGTTGGCCTCGACAGAAGGAATAACGCGTTGAAAAATGAGGTCCTCATTCATTCCTAAATCAGAACCCACCAGCCAGATGTAGCACTCATCTCATTCTGCTGCCCTGCCGTGCGCAGTTGGTACCAGATCACCGAATTCTTAGATGATTTCCTCCTCGTTCTCAAGCGACTCGTCCCACTCGATGTCATCTATCGTTTCTTCTGCTCTTGCTTGGACCTTCTGTTGTGTCAGCCATCCATATCAACGGAAATTGCCTTGTTCATGGCCAGTGCCAGAGATTTCCGGTCGGGGTTGGGTGATTTGCGCGGACGGGGGAAGCGAAAGACAAGGATTAGAGGGTAGGATAAAAGAGGATTGTTCTGACTGACCTCCCTAAGGCCACTCAACTCCTCCACATATCCGGGCTCGTTCAAAGCTTTTACAACAAATTCCCAGCCCTGCTCATTGTATGCGTTAATGACATTTATTGAGCAGGCGCTACAACAGTCATAGCTTCTTCCTATAACCGAAATGTTTTCGAAGGACGAAAGAAATCCCCTGATTTGGTGTGGCACCAGACCAAGAGGGTGAGAACCGCGGTCATCGTTTGGCAAAGCAGCTGGGGCCGCAGGACCTTGAGGGTGCTGCAGAAGTGAAATGAGCAGCTCAACCGCCAAGGCTGACGCTATTGTGGCTACACCTGGTCGAGTGACGGTGCACTGTTGATCAAGTGTCTGATCTCTTACAGACTTAGAAAAAAGTCAGTCGCATAGAGGCAAGGCACTTGGGAATGATGGCTTACGTTCATCGGCGCAACTACGTCATTGCAAAAGTAGCAGCCAAGCTCTGATGTTGGGTCTGCATCATTTCTGACGCCGTGTCGCATGACCACAAAAGAATCGAAACCAAGCGCTGCATTCATCACAATCTTCCCCGCCGCCTTACCAATGACTGTTGGGAGCCAGCGCGATTCTCTCGTGTCCATAAGAAGGAAAATAACGTCGTGGTCATCTACTAGAGCCTTGAGAATACCGAACTCTTTTAGTGTCTTCTCCATGTCTGTGATAGGATGGCCAGCCATTGGCACCGAAAGAACATGTCCGGTAGCCTCAACACCAGGGTAGATTTCCGACAGAGCTTGCGCAGCTCGAATTGCCTTTCTAGCGCCACCTTCTAGGCAGTCTTTAAAGTTGAAAAGTGGCTGCCTCACCGGATTTGAAAAAGATACGTTTCCGTTATCCACGAATGTTATCTTCGTAACTCCCCAAGCCTAGAGGCCAGCAGCTCGGTGAATGTCTATTCAATAGAAATATGGAATGACGTACCATTAAATTTCGAGCAACATAGCTTCCTAACGTCCCAGCTCCAAGTAAGAGGCATCTGGTGCGTTTGATCTTCTCAAGATCGAGATCCGGGCTGATCCTCCATTTCATGAGTTTCAGATTGAGATCAACGGACTGATCCGCCAGCCTAGCCATTGCGCCGCGGAGTTAGACGCACACAAATACTTTGAGTGGTACATCCCGTAACCTGCTCACCTCTTAGGATTCAGATACTCTGTGAGGTCCACTAATCTCCCTGACAGCTTTCCCGCAGAATTCCGTTCCCAGCCAGTTACTTTGGGCGCACCGATCACTGTTTCAGGAGAACTCCCCGGATGTGACACCGGCTGAGCTTTGCATTCCATTGTGACTACCATGCTGCGACCATTCTCGCGACGTGTATCCCGATACCTCAAAATCTGGGCTCTTCGTAGGCCCCAACGTCGCTTGATGAGAAATAGTAGGTTCCTCAGCATCCAACCCGGCGCATCGTCGTAGTTTGAAGGATCGGCAAAACAAATAAAGCTATCCTCGAATTGCGCCCCATCGAAAAACCCGCTCTCATAACTTGCTAGAGAAGCAATCCTCCAGTTGTGCCCGGCGCTCTGCTGTGAACTTGCCACCAATGTCCCACCTGCTGTTTCAGGCATCCCCTTGGCATCATGCCCAGGTCTGCCATCAAGCTCGAAATACTTCCTTGCGAGGAAGAAGCCTCGCTGACAAGCTTCGACGCTGCGGGACCAGGTCTGCACTGCTTCCACAAGAGTCGAACTTTCAAGAGTGGATAAGGCCTTGAATGGTGCCCTATCAATCGGTTCAACCGGAGTATCACCGACGATCTCCCCAGAATATGGTACAGGAGTCCAGGAAGGGGTTGAATGAAGTGCAGGAAACGCGAACCAGTAGTGGAACTTATACTTCTTGAGATCTGCGAAAGACAGTATCATGAAGGAAGATAATTTTGACGGACACAAGTAGATGCTGCCGTCCTCTATGGCACCCCGTATCTTTCCGAAATATCATTAGTAAACTTCATTGACCTTTTGCACCGTGAGGCTGACCGTTTGCCCGGCTTGTTGCAACATCTGAGGCTTATCGCTGTCGCGGTATTCTTCAAAAGTATTAAAGTTTTTGATCGTCCCTTCAGCTCTGTAATACCCTTCCGGTACACTGGTGTAATCCATGGTCAATCAGCAATTAAACCCTCTGGACCCTACTTATCGCCGAGATAATTGTGAAAGGAAGTAGGAGTTGAGCTCAGACGATGGACTCACTCGTCGCTGGTGAGGGCACTTCCATGTATCTGCATCCGACAAGAATTATTCGGTGCGTCCGTAGAGCGCAGTTCGTACAGGCCTAATACATTGCGAGCAGAGTCATCGAGTTTGTCACGGTCTATCTTCAATGTAGCTAGAGCTGTGTAGAATGGGAGCTCGATGTCCGAGGCAAATGGAGCGTACTGCATTTTGTTCGGTTATAATATCGTGTGGATGTTCTAGGATTCTGAGCCCTATCTCAATATTTTTAATGAGTGAGCCGCAGGTATATCTGGATCTGTCTCTGCTGGGTAGTAAGGGCTCTGATTATGATGACGAGCGTTAAACTGTTCAAGTGCAACTGTATCAGACTGTGGAGTAATGATAAGGTAGGAAGTACGGAGTTAGAGGGGTACTAGTACTAGAAAAGTAGTAGTAATAGATGACGGCGAGGCTGATAAGGCGGGCAAGGCCAACGTCCCGGATTTATCATAATACGAGAGGTAAATCCCACCCTATTACATACAGATCTTAACTGCTCCGGAGAGCAACGTGACGACTCCTCTTCCCTGTTATTCATCATTTCTGAACAGCTGACCAGGTCAGAAATGATAATGGTCATGGGCAACCCTTAGCCACAATCCATCACTTCGTCCATTATGGGTAGTCACCCTGCCTTCTTGTTTGGGAACTCGCCAGCTTAGGGTATTCATCGTTGTTTTGTTGACCCACGCAGCGAAGTAAGTTATACTATCTAGTCGGTGTATCTAGGTACTCTCAGGCTCTTCCTTCCTCAGCATATTTGGCATCTAGGTATCAATACTACAGTATTCTGCGGTCTATGTTGTATTTCTGATTTCTGTTACTATTAGCTTCGCTCTAACCGGACTCTTAGATGTTAATATATATAAATTATAGCGAGAGACTACACGATTGGGATTGGTTTATAATAATACATTCATAACACTAACGTACCTTAAGTTCTCCCTACCCCACTAAGTAAATCCTACGCGGCTAGGCTGTTGCTTATAATTCGGATCTTCTCGATTATTATTATCTGTAAGGTTTACGTACCTCTGGTCACCTCAGACGCAATTGTGTTTGAAAAATCAACTGGATAGCCCACTGGTGTCAACCTCGGCTTGTAATGGGTTAATAGAAGAAACCAATTCATTATCGTACTGATTGAAGGATCTGCCACTTTACACACATCTCACCAGGCATCCTTTGCATCTTCCTGTCAGGGCCAAGAAATGCTGATTGGCTTGTGTGGAGGTTAGTATGAACCCTTATTGACGAAAATATTCCACAGCATGATGGACTAATGACACAGGAGCGGACAGGAATATGCTCAGGCAAGCACGCCATCGCAGATTACCTCATTGAACATCAAGAGTTCCAACTCCTTGAGCTGAACAACAAACACTACCCTCGCATAACCGATGACCCAGAAGACGATCTTCGGTTACAAGCTTCGGAACTCAGCAACAAGAAGAATTCGGAATATACGTTCGACAGCGTCGAATCCATCCTAGACTTTGCCACGAAAAGATGGAGGGAGCGCTGGGTCACAACAGATATCTGGGATACTGCGACCATAGAGCGTTTTCTTCAACGACCATTTTTCCTCCTAGTGAGCGTTGATGCGCCAGTTAGTCTTCGGTGGAAGCGGTTCACAGATAGGTAATTCCCTTGCCAAGACCCTATGCCCTCAACACCATATGCTGTATGGAATATAATGTTTTTACTCCATTTTTAGGTGCCGAAGGAGACAGCTTGATCCTCCTCCGCTTGAAAGATTTGTTATTTGGAATGATTGGCACCTCTACGATAAAGAAATTGGACGTGCCTATCTGACGGATCGTGCGCAAGTGCGATTGTTCAACTCATGCTCTTCTTTGGAGGAACTGCATGCTGCTCTTGAAGCCCTGAATCTCGCCGATGAGCAACGTCTACGTCCAAATTGGGACCAGTATTTCATGCAACTAGCTTCACTCGCTGCGCAGAGAAGCAATTGCATGAAGAGAAGAGTGGGCTGTGTGCTCGTTAGGGAGCGCCGTGTAATTAGCACCGGATACAACGGGACTCCTCGGCATCTTACCAACTGCAATGAAGGTGGATGTATGAAATCTCCCGAAGGCTTGCAGCTTTACTTTGGTTTTCTCGTGCTTTTCTAAGAGAGGCTCACATCGACCAGGTCCGCGATGCAACCGTGGAGAAGGAGGAGGTGTTGGCCTATCGACATGTCTTTGCCTCCATGCTGAAGAGAACGCTTTGTTGGAAGCAGGCCGAGAGCGTATCCGTGAAGGTTCAATACTCTATTGCGATACGTCAGATTGCCCAGTCCCTGCTCGTTGCTTTCAGATGTTGATGATCCGTAGATGCCCTTGCTTGACGTGTACAGTCAAGATCGCCCAAGTCGGTATATCGGAAGTCGTGTATTCCCAAGGATACAACATGGACCAAGAAGTTTGTCTGAATCACCACACTTTGGTAAACGCAGCTAACAGGAGACAGAGCGCTGCGATCTTGAAAGCTGCTGGAGTATGTCTGAGACAGTTTTCCCCGGTAAGCTACACTGTCTCTTCCGGACTCGAGAAAAAGGGCTTACACAAATATAGCCTCGAAACGGCCTCATCTATCTCCAAAATTCTCAGAACATGGCTTCTGATTTGCCATTGATCATCAGTCTTTCCGGTGGGAACGATGTCTCATAACGCGCTTGTTCATGATATAGCGTTTAGTTCGACCAAGCGATATCTACAGACCGTCTGACTCAACATTTCGAGATTGTTTGCATGAACCATTGCAATAAAGGACTATAAATTTTGAAATAACAAATAAAGGAGCATTGGTTTCCATTGGTCAAGACGGGTTTATTTTCCCATTCACGCCTTAGTGGTTTTCGTTGTCTGCCAGGCCGCAGGGCCCAACCAGCAGGGTAAGATCATTTTTGGATAGAATATACTCTTGTACAATAATCCAGTAGACTGCATTGTCAGCGAGCTTCAGACTATGCGAACACCAAGTAGTAGTACTAGTGAGAAAGTGGATTCTAAGGCGGTCAGCTGTCTAGAATATTGATGTGGGCGGAAAGGAAAAAAAGAGCAAAAAAGTAGGTTAGTTTAGCTAGTTATCATTTTGAACAGTGACTCAGCTAAATGGCCCCGCCGTGGTGGGGATTGATGTTTGACAATAAATGAGGAGGGTGATTATTCTTCTTCCCATGCCGCTTTAATTCATTCTCTCTGTCCTCGAATGTCTGCGGGCTTACCGAAGCCAGACAAAGCCTGTGATTCAGTCTCTACTCGACTTTAGTATTGAAGTACAGCACCTTGTCTAACGGCTTGAGGTACCGGACTGCCGCCATGCCGACTGTTCACCTGCTCGATTATGTCGCAGGAAATGTCCGCTCGTTGGTGAATGCAATCAACAAAGTTGGGTTCGATGTTGAATGGATCAAGTCTCCGGCCGATATTAAAAATGCCGATGTGCGCACTCTTCTCTGCTGCTAGTCTTGTTTCTGCTACTGCACGATTCACAGCTGACATATATCATCGTAGAGACTCATGGTGCCCGGTGTTGGCCATTTCGGCCATTGCCTCTCTCAGCTTTCCGAAGGTGGCTTCCTGGAACCGATCAGACAGCATATAGAGCTGGGAAAGCCCTTCATGGGCATATGTGTTGGTCTGCAGGCGCTTTTCGAGGGCTCTGAAGAAGATCCCGACACCCCCGGATTGGGACTGGTCCCACAACGAATGCAGAAATTCAACGCTGACACGAAGAGCGTGCCTCACATAGGTTGGAACTCTGCTATGAATACGACCTCGGAGCGTCAAACTTTTTATGGGTTGAACCCGGACAGCAAGTATTACTACGTTCATTCCTTCGCAGCTCTCTACAAGGCTGGCGTATTAGAGAACGACGGCTGGTCAGTTGCTACGGCCACGTACGGTGATGAAGAATTCATTGGCGCCATTGCTCGGGAAAATATCTTTGCAACTCAATTTCATCCGGAGAAAAGCGGACAAGCTGGACTACGGACTCTCCGTGCGTTCTTGGATGGTGAAAGATTCCAGCCAATCGAAACGGAGGGTCTGGAGGCAAGAAAGAGGGAAGACGGGTTGACCCGCAGGATCATCGCCTGTCTTGATGTCCGTACGAATGATGCCGGTGATCTGGTCGTCACGAAAGGTGATCAATACGATGTGCGAGAGAAGGTCGGCGTGGACGCAGGAGGTCAGGTAAGAAATCTGGGAAAGCCGGTTGACATGGCAAAGAGGTATTACGAGCAAGGGGCGGACGAGGTCACCTTCCTCAATATCACGTCCTTTCGGAATTGCCCGCTCGTAGATACCCCGATGTTGGAAATCTTGAGAAGAACATCGGAGACCGTCTTTGTTCCTCTGACAATCGGAGGCGGTATCAAGGACACTATCGATCCTGACGGGACTCACATCTCTGCTCTGGACGTTGCTACAATGTATTTCAAGTCTGGAGCCGATAAAGTCAGCATCGGATCGGATGCGGTAATTGCGGCTGAGGAGTACTATCGTCGCGGCGAAAAGCTCACCGGAAAAACTGCCATCGAGACAATTTCGAAGGCTTATGGAAACCAAGCTGTGGTTGTGAGCGTTGACCCCAAGCGAGTTTATGTCACAAGCCCGGATGACACCGAGCACCATACGATCAAAACGAAGTACCCGAACGCTAGCGGCCAGAGTTATTGCTGGTATCAGTGCACAATCAAGGGTGGCAGAGAGAGCCGTGACATTGACGTCCGACAGCTAGTGAAGGCTGTTGAGGCCATGGGTGCTGGCGAAATTCTACTGAATTGTATCGACAAGGACGGAAGTAACAGTGGATTTGACCTGGAGTTGATCAACGATGTCAAGGCTGCTATCAAAATTCCAGTCATTGCTTCAAGCGGTGCTGGTGTGCCAAAGCATTTTGAAGATGTCTTCCGATATACAACCACCGATGCCGCATTAGGTGCTGGAATGGTATGAGCACCATTCATCGTCCCATTAGTTCTCAGCTAACGAGGCCACAGTTCCACCGTGGTGAGTTTACTGTTGGACAGGTCAAGGAACACCTTCGGAACGAGGGATTTCTAGTCCGCAACTTCGAAAGCGACAAGTGATGGTATACAGTTTGACACAGCCCATTTTGCGCCCTTGTTACCCCAATGTAGACAGTAATATGAAGTTCTAGCTAATAGAGTTCGCGATCAGAGGAGAGCGGCGTGCTTGGGTCAATGCTTGTATGTTTTGAACTGTACATAGAATGACTCACATCAAAATCACACAAATGATGCCTATTACGTCGATATACGTTTTCAGATATGGGATTTTTACAAGAAAATGGGAGATCTCCATTTATTCCACCCTATCTACATGGCAGCGAACGCCTAGGGTGAAAGGATGCGTCACATGATCTAGGAGACACCAATGCTGTGACAATAGGGTTGCTTATAAAACAAGGTCACATGACCAAATGAACGCCATCAACTCATCACACCAAATTTCATTCACCAAAGACTCTTAAATCGTCTCAAGTTCCTCTCCGTCCGTGCTGAAGGACAATACTCTCCTTCTCTTAACATAATTCAGTGCCGCATGATCACTGTTCTCCTCTGCTTGCTATTAATGTGACTTGGACCTTGTTCATATTATTCTGTTACCTCCGTTATTTGAACACTGGCGACTGTCCAGTAGACCCAGGAACGCCACCTTGATTAACAGCCAGTGCTCTTCACTTCGTTCAGCTCCAGTTCCCTCATTTTGCTGTCATCTCAGGGTTGCATGCCAGTAGTCAATCTCCAGACGTGATCAACTATTCATTCGCTGCCGGACATTTTTCTCAGGGCATAGCTCAGACGTCAGATTTCGTGGGCAAGCAGGACATTTATGACCTTCCTATGGTCTTTGGATTGGCACAAGCTTTGCATTTTCTGACCCACTGTTCGTCGCTGCAGATCAGCTGCTTCTCAACTTTCATAACCAACAGGTCCGAGTTATTTGTATACAGTAACTCGCACTGTTACTGTTTGGACCGAAGGGAAATCTTTCGGAAGTACAGTTTTCGAGCATTGCCATTCCACTTCCCGTCTTGGTGATCTCTGGACTTACCTGAAGAGAGGAAAATTGAGTCACCGTCTGTTATTTTGGCGATCTGCCATCCAATTCAGTGTTACTTCCTTTCTCTCCGTGATTTTTCCTGTCACTTGTATGCTTCATTTTGAAGAAAAGTGTCGTCCCTTTTGTTTCTGATCTAATTACATTCACAAACTCACTTGCTGGACGCGCAATTCAATACAATGTCATCCTCTGTTCACTTCAAGTTCAAGTCTCAAAAAGAGCCTTCAAGGGTAACTTTCGACGGGACCGGTATTTCTGTTTTTGAATTGAAACGTGAAATTATCAATCAGAGTAGATTGGGCGATGGGTCGGATTTTGAATTGTCTATTTACAATGAGGATACAGGCGAAGGTAAGCTCTGCGGTTTTGTCCCCATTACTTCTCTTCGGGCTGGTGCTTGGAGGAAAAACCAGAAAACTCCGAAAAAGAAAATTAAAAAAGCGTCATCGCTGACTTATTCTTGCAGAGTATGATGATGATACCACAATCATTCCCCGTTCCACTTCTGTTATCGCTCGGAGGTTGCCTGCCTCTCGGCCTGGCAAAGGCGGCGCTGCTCGTTATGTATCTGGCAAAATGCCCGTTAGCGCTCGCAGCGCGCCTCGTAATGATGCTTCAATGTCGACCCGAGCTATATCACATACTAGCAACACAGTGAGCAACAGCGTTTTAGAGCTCAATAACGCACAGACAGAGGAGGAGAAGATTAATGCTCTCTTCAACCTGCAAGCTAGCCAATGGAAAGAGCAACAACAGGAGATGGCAAAGTATGCATATACCTATTACATGCGGACGTCGTGCTAATGGGCATCAATAGTGCTACACCTGTACCCTTCGGTCGTGGGAGAGGAAAGGCGGTCAATGTTCCTGATCACCCGCCTCCTCCTGGATATCTTTGCTACCGCTGTCGGGAAAAAGGTGAGAGACGACTAGTGTTGAATTTGGGAAACAGGGTTTAACCGATATGTTTGTCTAGGCCATTGGATCCAGGCGTGTCCGACTAACAATGATCCAAAATTCGATGGCAAATACCGAGTGAAGCGATCTACTGGTATACCACGCTCACTCCAAACGAAGGTTGAGAAGCCGGAATCATTGGCACTCGATGGGTCGAATGAGGATCTTCGAAATACAGGTGTCATGGTTAACGCTGATGGTGATTTCGTCATTGCGAAGCCAGACAAAGCAGCTTGGGAGTTGTACCAGGAGAAAGCCAAAGCTTCTTCAGCAGCGGCGGCAGAAGCGGCAGCAGCGGAGTACAGCAAAGAATTGCAGTCCTGGGGTTTGGAGTGCCCTATTGATAAACGTATGTTCCTAGAGCCCACTAAGACACCATGCTGCCACCGAACCTACTGCAATGATTGTATTACCAATGCATTGATTGAGAGTGATTTTGTTTGCCCTGGCTGCGCCACAGAAGGTGTTTTGCTTGACAATCTTTCGGTGGATGAAGAGGCTGTTTCGAGAATCAAAGCCTTTGAGGATGAAAAAGCGGACTCGAGAAAAGATACGCAGAAGAATCTCACAGTGCATGATAGCTCATCCAACAGTAAAGTGTCTGATTCAGAGAGAACAGTCGCTGGGGAGAAGGAGTTATCATCATTGCCGTCAGTCAACGGCGCTCTGGACTCGGCCACGAAGAAAAGACCAGCGGACGAAAATCTCCCGAGCATCGACCATGAAGGGTCGAATTTGAGCCCGTCGAACAAGAAGCAAAAAGCTGATCCGATTGCTCAGGCGACCACCGTGTCGACGAACCTACGAACTCAGGATTCCTCGAATGAGGTCTCATCTATCACAAACGACCAGCCAATGCCTTTTGGGTTTGGCTTTATGAATCCGCAAAGCATGCCTACAATGCCATTCACTGAGGCTGGGTTCATGGGCGGAGGAATGGGGTTTATGAATCCTTTGGGGCTTCCTACAAATGGTTTCCCGAATAATTTGAATCAAGCATGGAATCCAATGAATAATATGGGATTCGATTCCCTTCAGGATGGCATTTATGGTAGTCGACAGAGTGGTGCAATGAATGGCTACGGTCAAGCAAACATGTACTCCAACATGGAAAATGCCTCGATGCAAATGATGGGCATGAGCCAGATGGCGGCGCCGATTTCCCCCAATGCGGGTTTTCAGCAGGGACCAGGCGTTGGCCACTTCTCGAATCAACAACGCACTTCGTTTAGCTCGCCATTCGCGAGGGAAGAAGACTCCCCGTATTTCCGACAACCTGTCAATCCTCAGCGACACCAAGGAAGACACCGAAGAATAAGACCAAGCGATTATCGTGAGTTATAACAGCGTGTGGTAGGATACATGTACATCGCAGCTATGTTCTATCATCACTTCCACATCTCTTGTTCCTGTCGGTTCTTTCTCGGCAACCCCCGAAATGTAGATAGTCCCGAGCCCTCATTTCTTCTCCAATTTCAGGGAATGGAAAAGTCCTTCCTACGGGCTTTCATATAATGTTCTGATAGGGATCGTTCCTTTTGATCCACAGAAGTTTGTTTTAACTCAAACCACCAGCAAAGACCAAGCAACCTGGAAGTGTTGTGATTCGCAGGCACGTTATAGCTAGTACTGGGCCAATGTTTGACACCTGAGCACGAAACTATTACGGAATCCTGCAGGATACGGGATACAAAGACCAACTCTGTAGCTGCTCCGTGGAGAAGTGTAGAATTACCTTCACAGAATCATTAGCAACATTTCTGTTCCCTAGCAAGCTTTGTTTCTCTATAATACGGTCACTTTGATCGCTGGGTTGCTCTAATCATAGGTTTTTTATCAGATTGGTAGAATATTCCAGGGCGATACTCGGAAGTACCTAAGTGATCTGGCTGGTCTCCACCGGGTAAGGTAGTAGGGACAGGTATCTGGCCTAGACACGGGAGTACCAAGGACGGAGTAATAAATTCGCCGCCTAGTGACTAATCCTATTCATGTAACTTATAACAGCCCAAGGTTGGGGGAGCTTCTTTGCCGATGGAGCCTCGTATGACTCTGACTTAACGGAATTCAGCTCCTCATCAAAAACCTCAAACCTACCCCTGTTACACTCAATCAGCAAAGTGACTTTATCCGAAACCCAATTTGCCCCGAATCAAACACCAGTGCCTACTATCATATCATTAATTGCTCTTCCAACTTTACCTGGATAATATATACTTCCAATAAATTCTTATCAAGTTCTCTGCCACCGTCAAGATTTAGTCCACAGAAAAGCTATCGCTATGGCTAAATCCTTCAATAATCAAAGTAGTAACTCCAACCAAGTTCAACGGTCCTTTGGCATTACCTCCCGACCTAGCGTACTCGCAAGCTGCTACAGCGTTGATGCTTTGACTTGCATGGTCAGCGGCTTCCACTACTGCACCACGACGGGGACCGGTAAGATTCGTCCACGCTTAAAATCCAATATTCCGCATCATGATGTACGCTGACATCTGCCATTATTGTATAGGAACACAGTGGTATCCCTGAGGTCACCTCAGGGTCGAAAACCCCTTCTTCAAGTCCTCCCCGCTTGCTACCCGTCCCTTCGCCCGTAGGGAGCAGCTGGCCGGGCAGTCAATTGCCTGAATACAAAGGGGAGGCAACGTATACCATCCCGGAAGAGTGTGAGAGGCTCTTCTGCGACAAATTGCGCGCGATTTTCATTGGTGAGATGAAGTTCGCGCAGCAAGAGTCGCCTGGGATGGATGCGTACCAAAGCCGGCCGAACTGGGCCGGGCGTGGAAAAAGGCCAATTCGAAACTGGGTCGAAGTTTGGGACTACGTTGGCGATGCAATTTATCGAGGTTTTTTGACTGATATGAATGATGAGCGGACATTATTCTTGTTCTTCAGAGACAGTGTGCTTGGCCACAATTTCAAAGCTGGGTAAGTTCTTGTCATCCCTTGAGAGTTGCAGCGGAATCTCTACGACTTCGGGACTTACTTCTATTCTCTCTTTTTCCAGGTTGATCGCCCTGTTCGAGCTAGCCAGTATGCCTATGTTTGAGTGTTCTCAGATTGTTGCGTGCATTCCCCGTTCGCAGGAGGTAGCAGATTCCGAGATTGTGAGAAACCTGGGATGGTGTGGTTTTAATCTGACAACATTGAAACCTTGGATTTCTGAGCAGTGTGTGGAGCACTGCCTGAGCACGAAATGGCTTTTCCTATGTGCGGAGGTCTGACAACGTCAAGTTATTTGACGATCTCTTATTTTTACAGAACTTTTGGCGTCTTTCAGTTTACCATCTTACCTCGGTGTCACCCATTTCCCAAGAGGAACTAATCATTTTTCAAAAGTAATGCCTCTACATAATCTGTGCTCTATGAGGATTAGTACTCACTAGGGACTTTCTGCTTTGATATGAGAATATTGTGACTAGAGTGCTCTATAATTAACATCTATATTCTGCTGAGTCCTTTGGCGAAGCAATCTTTTAGATCTATTAGGGAAAGCGCAGTCCTAAGTCCACAATACTAATAGCAAAACAGGGTTTGTGATACATCCTTGTTATTACTATGTATTTAGGTAGGCACCTTTGTAGTTATAGGTGTTGCATTGAGTTTACCTCATTAATACTCTACGGTCCTGGAATATCTTATCAAATGACACCGATTCAGCAGTAACGCTGTCTTCATTTCTGCATGTTATATCAATGACCAGAATTATGAATGTATGTAAAGGAGTTTCAATCCCCGGCACTTAGGTGGTTTGGAAGCTGGGTCAGTCTATGACCTCAGTGTGACCCGTTGCAAAGTCAAACTCAAGGTCTGGTCTGTATGGAGCATTTAATCAATTATCTACCTGAGCTCGTACCGCGTATAATCTCTCGACAAAATAACACCAAGCTCCTAACCCCATGTTTCCTAAATTCTTATTACCGTCTATAATCTTCCCTCCAAGGCGCCACAATGCCAACCACCTGCCTTCAACAATGAAAGCAGATACTCATGGAAATGGAAACAATAGATATCTTACTGGGCATGTGTCATGTCTCCGCTGTTCAAAATGTGGAGTCGATTTGTGCCTCAAGCCCCAAATCATCAGCAAAGGGTTTACTGGCCGTCATGGCCGAGCGTACCTCGTCTCTGCAAAGCCTACCGCCAGTACTGTTTCTATGAGCGGGGCGACTTCGCAGGCTGAATCCCTGCCCAACACTGTGATGCAGAGACCAGTTCCACGCCAATACGTCACCGGACTTCATACGGTCTGCGACATCAGTTGTGCATTCTGCGGTAATGTGCTTGGCTGGAAATATGTTTCCGCCGAGGAAGAGTCCCAGCGATATAAGGTCGGAAAGTTTATTTTGGAAACAAAACGAATAGCTATGTCGTCATCATGGGAGTCACCGTGCAATACTAATCAGCCTGTATCTCCTGATCACCTGAGCTCTGAGCCCTCGGAAAACATAAACCGTGATGAGCACATTGAGTTTGACAGCCAGGATGAGGATGAGTGTGAAGACATATTTGCTGGGATATGGAGTCCGAGTTTGGCTATGCGCCGAAGGAATCGGAAGTTGAATCACCATCTCCCGTTGTTTCGGTTCCCGTCTTGAAGAGCATATTGAGACCCATAAGTCATTTCGGGATTTGGCATGATGTTCACAACCATACTTTTATTTAATCCCTCTCATTTCTCGCCAGCTTCTTTCCAGCGGTATGCTGGAATCATAATGACGATAGCGACGGTTGTATTAGCTGTCTAGAAGCGTTGGACCAAGCGCATATGTCAGATTAGCCGCTTATCAAGCCGCTGCATGACATGAAGGTTGGGTATCAGGCGGAAGTCAAAGTAAAAGAGAAAAAGAAAGGAAAGGAAAGGAAAGGAAAGGAAAGGAAAGAATAGCCTCATAGTGAGATGAGAATCAACAAACTGGCAATCGAGCAACGAGTTATAACCTATCGTCCAGCCAGAGCGTAGCAGGGTATGGCGACACCGAGGGAAGGCTGGTGAAAATGAAGATGGGCGACAATTTATCACACATTCTCGGCGCTTTCCGTCCGTGCCTTCTTCGTGTTGAACTCGTCCTCAACCTGTTCTGGAGCTGAGCGTTTCTCCGTAGATTCTCTTTGCGGCGGATGTTGAATGCCAGCTGGCTTTCTTTTGACTAAAGCAGACAGATCCTTGGCATCTTTTGTAATGGCTTCCAGACGCGCTTGCTGCTCAACAGCTGGCTGACCTACAATCTGGCCTAGAATTCCTCTAAGCATCGTATCGCTTTCCTCGCTCTGTTGCTCAACCGACACAGGCGGACGACGAAGATCTAGTAGCTGTGATGCGTCAGTAACAAGCAACAAAGAAATAGAACGTTCCTTGGGGACTAACTCTCTGCTCCATGTCTTCAATGATCTCCTTGACATTCGCTATTTTCCTTCTCAGAGCTGTCTCTCTGTCTTCGTCCAAGGCGTCTGATACATCCAATTTTTTCTGTTCTTGGGCCATTCTGACTCGACAGCTCTCAATAGCCTTCTCCATCTGAGTCGCAGCCTCTTCTCTCATAGCTTCGTCAACCTTGCCACGGCGGTCACCGCCCCCTCCAGTAGTGCCTTCGCTGGGATTATTGACAGATGCGAATTCTAGTGCGAGCGAAAGTTTGTAGTGACACTCAGCAAGGGAAGGATCTTCCATAGAAAACAGTGATTGCCTCAGATCAAGTGCAGTCCTGAGGTCCGCCACCGCATCCGTGAATCTCTCCCCTTCAAGGGAAATCTCTGCCTGTAGATCGTAGGTATCTGCGAGACGCTCCTTGATGTGTTTGACATCGGACAGCAGGCCGGCGGATTTCCCCTTCTCAAATGATTCCTCTACTGCGGCCAACTTCCTGTGATAGAGTATACGGGCCAAGTCCAGGACTTCAAAGGCGTTGGCAAAATCGTCATCGTCATCGTCAACACCATCAGCGCCTCCATCGCCCTCTTCTGCCTCAGATTCCGAATCATCGAAATTTTCATCGCCACTGAATTGGAAAAAGGGCTGGTTGAAAGTCTTTCCAGGGCTGGATTTAGAATCTTTGGAATGTTCTTGCTTAGCCACCCCACTACCGATCGCATTTTTGATAACGCTCTCGCCAGGCACATGCGCGGATGATTTGGAGCCGCTTGCAGGTAGATCATTTGTTTGAGCTTGAGGCTCTCCAGCTACTTTTGACCCTAGGACATCGCTCTTGCTCACCGCCACGTTGTATAAAGCTTTGCCGTAGGCGAACAGCAGATCAGCGTTGTCGAGTGACAGTTCACCGTTCAGCTCGGCTTGGAGTTCCGTAGCTTGGGAGTAAAGCTCAGCAGCCGCATTGAAGTCCTTTATTGCATCTTTCGCCGCAGCTCGCGCGATCAGATCTTCTAACTGTACACGCTTGGCATCTGCGGTGCTTTTCAGCTTTGGGTCTGTTTTTGCTGAATTAAGTTCTGCCATGACGGTCAGGGCAAGGATACCGTGGGGATGTAGTAGGCTGGGAATATCAGCAGGCACTTTCTCAGCGATGAGGAATGAAGCACATCCAAATGAGAATGGAAAAATGGAGTTGCAAAGCTGAGATCTGCTTCCCGAAACGTTGGAAGGACGAAGTATATCGGCATAGAAAATTAGTAAGTTCTTAGCCCAAACCTTCCTAAGAACTTGTCGCGGACTCACGGCGCGTATGCATATGTGGAGCACCCGCAACCACGCGTCTCTCTAAAGGTCCGTTACCTTCACGGAGTACCTACATACATAGTGTTTCGAGTTTCCAAAAACATCGACAACATCATCATCATTATCGGCATCTGAATCACCCATAATCGTTCTAGCCCAGCATTCTGTTTACCTTTTCAGATTACCCGTTTTCTGTCATGACAAAAGCAGTGAAACTCACAGAGGATGAGTTATAGCCT